>NC_056735.1:1258365786-1258385786 GCF_019279795.1 Protopterus annectens | reverse complement strand
GTGTAAGAGGTAGGTAGGTAACGTACCTCTCAACTGTCCCAGTGTTTGCCTCATATTTTTGGTCTTTTTCTCAAAAAAATTGTGATTTTCTGGAAAAATATTGAAAATTGAAGTTACTAAATAATGGCATACATTTGAGTTCGAGTCATATCCTTTAGAAAAATTAATACTAAGACAAATTTTGTTATTCTGGTTATTTTCTAAGTTCATACAAGCAGTATTTAAAATCTGTCCCTATTTTTGGGCCTTTGTGCCCCATAATTTTAGGTTTTGTCCAGATTTCTTGCAATAAGAGATTAAGAGATATGGCAGGTAGGTGTGTGAGTATGTGTGTATGAAATGCCCTAGTTAGGGATAGCAGGTAGTTATTTGCTCTGGCTTAAACCACATACTTTAGTTACAGGAAACAATAGCCTGACTCCCTCTACCCCAACTATCAAGCTGCATTTTTCAAGGAACTGAGCTTCAGGTACATTTTCAAGACATTGAGTTTCAAGTGCATTTTTCATGGAATTGAGTTTCAAGCGCATTTTCAAGAAACTGTGAGCTTCAAGGAAACAGAAGTTTACTGCTGTAACAGCCTGCATTTAATTGCTGGAACCTGTGTTCTGAAAGACTGCCTTCCAGACTATCTGCAAATATGCAGAGCTGAGTATATATTTTTTGGTTATAGAGTTTGTTAATTGTTGCTTAGATCTCTGTTGAAACTGTTGTCTCACTGTTCTGAGAGACTGATCTGCAAATATACAGAGCTGAGTATATTTTTGGGGTTTTAAAGCTTGTACTGTTAGTTGTTGCTTAGATCTCTGTTGAAATTTTCCCCACCCCCCACCCCCATTTTCTGCCATGTCTTCAATTGGTATAACTGTTTTTTACAGCTTGTGTGTTACCTAACTCAAGGATCACTTAATTTGACCTGTTAGTAACAGCCTGCAGTTAATTGCAGGAACCTGTGTTCTGAAAGACTGCCTTCCAGACTATCTGCAAATATACAGGGCTGAGTATATTTTTTTGGGTTATAGAGTTTGTTAATTGTTGCTTAGATCTCTGTTAAAACTGTTGTCTCACTGTTCTGAGAGACTGATCTGCAAGTATACAGAGCTGAGTACATTTTTTTTTGGTTTTAGAGTTTGTACTGTTAGTTGTTGCTTAGATGTCTGTTGAAACTGTCCCCCCCCCATTTTATGCCATGTCTTCAGTTGGTATAACTGGTTTTACAACTTGTGTGTTATCTAACTCAAGGATCACTTAATCTGACCAGTTAGTAACAGCCTGCATTTAAATGCTGGAACCTGTGTTCTGAAAGACTGCCTTCCAGACTATCTGCAAATATACAGAGCTGAGTAAATTTTTTTGGTTATAGAGTTTGTTAATTGTTGCTTAGATCTCTGTTGAAACTTTTGTCTCACTGTTCTGAGAGACTGATCTGCAAATATACAGAGTTGAGTATATTTGTTGGGTTTTAGAGTTTGTACTGTTAGTTGTTGCTTAGATCTCTGTTGAAACTGTTTTCCCCACCACCCCCCTATTTTCTGTCGTGTCTTCAGTTAGTATAACTGTTTTTTACAGCTTGTGTGTTATCTAACTCAAGGATCACTTGCATAAAATTTGACGTGTTAGTAACAGCTTGCATTTAATTGCTAGAACCTGTGTTCTGAGAGACTGCCTTCCAGTCTATCTGCAAATATACAGAGCCGAATATATTTTTTTTGGTTATAGAGTTTGTTAATTGATGCTTAGATCTCTGTTGAAACTGTTGTCTCCCTGTTCTGAGAGACTGCTTTCCAATCTATCTGCAAATATACAGTGCTGAGTATATATTTTTTGGTTTTAGTGTTTGTACTGTTAGTTGTTGCTTAGATCTCTGTTGAAACTGTTTTCCCACTCACCCTCCCTATTTTTGGCTTGTAGTTTAAATTTGGTGGCTTTTGTAATTGCCCCCCCCCCACTTTAGATATGATCTGGGACACTCCCACAGTCCCATCACTTTACCACATTCTACCTAATAAACTCTTTCTGCACTTGCTTTTAGTCCTTTTTAATTTAATTGCATTTTTAAACTGTGTTTGGTCTAATATTGCTACATACTCAACTGTGCTAGCTTGCACTGCATGTGAATTGTTTTTACTACTGTTTTTGCTACTTTTCTGTAAAAAAAAAAAAAAAAAAACTGTAAGCCTGTTTCCTACCTTTCCTGTAACTAGTGTTCCAGATACAGATTTGCTGTATCCAGAACTGTATGTAAGCTTCTGAACCCCCCAAGCCTTTCTGTATTGGAGGGAAGCCTTCTAGCTTATCAGTGGGAGTGGTAAACACTAGGTAACCTGTCTACCACATAAGGAGTGGTTCTGGCCCAGAAATTGTAGTTATTGGCTGTTTGGGCAATCTCTTCCATCTCTCTCAACTTTCTGATTTGAAAGCCTGCATTTGCACTTGTTTCTGTCTTGTAACTCGTCTAGTGCAGATACAGATTCTTAGTTTTAGCACTTAAATTTGCTTATTTATGCTTAGCACTTATTCAGAACTTGTAAGCACTAAATAAGCTACTAATTACTATAGCACTTAATCTTCCTCATTACCTAGAGAAAAACAGCTCTTGTACTCACTTTCCTCACTTAACTAGAAGAAAATATTTTTTTATTCAGGCATGTCCAAGGGTCAGCTCCCACTGTTCTATCCTGTCTATCTGATGAATCTGGGCATCATGAGGCAATGTAGAAATTGCTTCATGTACACAGACAACCCTCTCCTGCTACCACCCAACACTACAACCTGTGAGAGATTCACTTATCTAGTCAAACTGGAGGTAAAGCTCTCTCCAACCAAGACTGAACTTGACAGTCATGAGGAGAAGGTAAACATTTGCACCACACCACACTCATCACATAGTCTCACTAAATCTACACCACCAAAATCCACACATAGTAACATGAAAACATTTGTGGAGGCTCTCAGAAATAATCTGTCTAAGCAACAGAGACCTCCAAAGCAGAAATGCAAGCAACCTCCATCCCCCAACACAACCCAAATGACACATAGCCCACAGACTCAGTGTGCCACTCAACCACAGCCAATAAGGCAAAACAACGTACCCAACACACTAGTCATTGGTGACTCTATAGTCAGGCACCCTGATGTCCCACTCACCAGGCTAAACAAGGAGAAGGTTACTGTCAGCTGCCTGTCGGGTGCCAAGATCTGCCACATAACCCACGCACTCAGGTCACTCCACAACAAGTACAAATATAACTCTGTCATTGTCCATCTTGGTGGGAATGACCTGAGAATTACCTCCCTGGACTACATGAAAAGAGACATGGAAGAGCTCTCCGATCTTGTAGCCCAGGCAGGTATGACCCTAGCCCTGAGTAGCATTCTGCCATCACCCAGAATAATACCGCAGTACAAGGACAAAATGATTGACTTCAGCAATTGGCTAAGTTTCGGGTGTCATTCTAAGGGGATCCAGTATCTGTCTGCTTGGGATGACATGGTCGACAGACCACGATGCTTTGCCATAGATGGCCTGCACCTGTCACCCCTGGGATTCCGGATACTGGCTAAGACTCTTGCTGCCCCTATAGTGCCTTTTTTAGGAAAGGTTCAAATAACAAATTCACCACCATAACAGGAATAGGCAAGCAAAAACTGTGGGTAATGCTACTCAATGCTAGAAGTCTAAATCTCAAAATGCACTCACTCGAGGCACTCCTTAAAATGGAGAACATCGATATCTGTGCAGTGACTGAGACCTGGTTCAAGGCTCCAGAGAGCACCCCTGCACTACCAGGCTATAACTCATACCACACTTTTCGTCTATGTAACCTGGACCGAAACACCAAAGGCAGAGGTGTGTCCGTATTCATTAAGGATATCTACACCTTCAGGCTAGTTGCTTAGCATAATGCATCCGAGGTTATCCAAGTGCAACTAACTCTGGGCAAAACTGCAATCCAAATTGTAGCTTGCTACAGATCCCCCACCATGCCCCAAGATTCCCACTCCTCTTTTCTTGATGAACTGGAAAATATTAGGGTTCAACCAAACACCCTAATAATGGGCGACTTCAACTACCCCACCATTAACTGGGAACACTACTCGTGTCCAACTTCTTAGCTCAATGCTTTCTGGAATTCATAAACTCCAATGCCCTGGATCAACTTATCCACACCCCCACCAGGGGCAACAATATCCTAGACCTAGTCATTACCAACATGAGTGACTGGTGTTCCACACCTGAAGTCATCTCCTCGTTGGTCCGATCCGACCATAAGCTAATCACCCTTGATATCCACATCCCGCCCCCACCCCCCATTAAGGAAACCACAGTAAAAAATTTCTCCAAAGCCAACTTCATGCTTCTTAAGACAGAAGTGGTGAACGTCATGACACCCATGCAGATGGACAATGCAGTTACAACTGCTGAATCCTACACAAATGCACTCTATAAGCACTTACGCAAGTGCATGGATTGTGCTATCCCAAACAGAACCAAGATGCTATCCTCCAAAAAGAGGAAGCCAATCTGGTGGTCCCCTGCCATAAACAAACTGTACAACAGAAGGAAGAAACTGTTGGAAAAGAGAGTAAAATCCCATGAGTGGAGGAGCTCCCTGGTCAGCCTCAGTAAGAAGCTGAGATCCCTTACAAGATCCTCCAAAGCTAGCTACGAAAAGAAAATTGCCACTAATTCCAAGGACAACCACAAAGCATTCTATAGCTATGTCAAGAATCTCGATGGCAACACGCAGATCTGCTCTGAGTTACGGGACAAAGGCAAGAAAATTACAGAACCAACTGATATTGCCAACATCCTGGCAGATAGGTTCAGTGTTAACCTTACCCCCCTCTCATCCCCTAAAGGGCCCATATCTATACAGGAAGAATGCAGAGTCCCTGTAATCACAACTACGCAGGTAAAAGCTGCACTCTCTAAAGCCAAAAACACAGCATCCATGGGACCAGACAACATCCCAGGCTGCGTTTTACATAAACTTCAGAACAAACTGGTTCCCCACTTAAGCACCATGTTCTATAACAGCTTCACATCAGGCTTTATGCCCACTGAATGGCGCACAGCAACAGTTATCCCACTCCACAAAGGGAGAGCCGCCATTGATCCTGGGAACTGTCAACTTATTAGCCTGATGAGCCTGGTCTGCAAGGCCATGGAACGTATCATCATGGAACTCATAAACAAAGACATTGGTAACCTCCAAACTCTGAATCCCACCCAGTTTGGGTTTGTGAAAGGCAGATCATGCATTCTGAACCTGATCGACTTCTTTGAGGCAATCACCAAAGCCGTAGATGAGGGTAAGGTGGTTCACACAGCCTATCTTGACCTCGCCAAAGCTTTCGACACCATCCCCCATTCTGGAATTATAGCTAAACTCACTAAACTAGGTATAAATCCCTATGTCACAAGACGGGTTGCCAACTGGCTCACTGACAGAATGCACACTGTAAAAGTTGCAGACTCCAAATCTGACCTCAAAGCAGTGACAAGTGGAGTACCACAGGGTTCTGCCCTGGGACCTCTCCTGTTTGGTATCTACTTCTCTGAAGTACAGGCTAACACAGAAGGCCTCTGGCTAATGAAGTTCACAGATGACTGCAAACTAGGAGCCATAGTCAAGTCCCCAAATGATGTGAACATCCTACAGAAGGGCCTCGCTGAGAAAGATGCTTGGTATCAGAGCCATGGCCTCAAGCTGAATGCAAAAAAGTGCAGTGTCATCCCCTTTGGTAAAAACTCTGTGCCCATAAACTACAACATAGGCAGCAATCTACTTAACACCGAATGCGTGATAAGAGACCTTGGAACCCAGGTGGACAGTAGTCTCTCCTTTGATAGTCACATTGCCACAGTAGTCAGGAAGTCCTATTTGGCACACCTCATCATAAAAGGGTTCTCAAACAGGAAAAAAGAGGTCATTGTTCCCCTCTACTCAACACTCATTAGACCCATTATAGAGTACAACGCCCCTTTTGGAATGTACCTTACAACACATCTGCAGCAGCTGGAAAGGCCACAGAAATACCTCACAAAGAGGATTACTAGCCTCAAACAAATGCCCTACACTGACCACCTCAAAAAAACTCCAGCTTTACTCCGTAGCATATCGCCTACTCTGAGGTGATCTCTGCCTAACATATAAAGCTATGTCAAACCCAGAGCTTTTGGACATGCTACACCTAAAGAAATCCCAATCCCTCTGAGCTACACACTCTGGGGACCTAAACCTTGTCACCACAATAAACAGGACATGCTGGAGGGATAGATTCTTGTCCCAGAGACTTCCCATACTCTGGAACAGGCTACCCATCTATGTCAAGCAAAGTTCTTCATTAGCACTCTTCAAGAAAAATCTTGATGAGTGGATGGGAAATAGGAAATACACCCTGAGGATCACTTCTTTGTCTCTGCTGGACAGTGGCACAGGAAAATAACTTTCTTGGGTGGTGTATGCCAGGGAACCTTGTTGGCTAGACTCACATAGGCCATTGGGCCAATAGCCTAGTACCTACCTATGTACCTATAAACCTATGCTGCTCATGCTAAGTCCATTTATAATGTGCAACTGCTTTGTTTAGAAAATGGTATCACTACTGTGGCATAGAATTGACAAGCACTGTAAGTAGCACAAGAGGTAGTGTACTTGCTTTTGATGCAGAAGGCTGTGGGTTCTACTCCACAGCATATAGATGGATTGCTGATACTGTGTTGTGCTGTAAAGGGGGATGGGGTCTGCAGACCTGAGTATTTCCTCGTTTGGATGAGATGCCTAGTAACTATGAACCTGCTATCAGTTTGCCATCCATTCCGTATTGCAATACTACCAGTTTACCATTTTTAATGTAACAAAGGCAATTTATTCTTCAAGGGCAGTAGGCACTGAATTTGTAGAAGAAACACTGAAATACAAAGTTGTTTGCTAGCAGGAACCTCCTCATTAGTTACAGATCTCTTTAATGTGGATTTATTTGATTCTGCATAGATTGTGTATATTGACTGATATTGGTAGATTGTAATAACAGAAGTCTAAGTGGCATGTTATGGTTGAAATGTTCTGAACTGGGCAGTTTTGTCATTATTGGTTTACACGTTTTGTTTCATTGCTTGTTGGAAAAATGTTCAAATCTATAAATTTAAGACACTCTAACAAGTCGTGCTGTATTATACAAGGAATATAATTTAATACAATATGAAATGTGTATCAAAGAACTCTTGCATATTTGCATGGTCCTAAAATGTTTGCAAGGGGCAGTGGTGGCACATGCCATCTGACTGCAAGGCCGCAACCCCCCAGCTGTGGAAAGAAAAAGAAAGAACATTTAAAAAAATAAAATATTTTATTTGTATACTACTTTATAGTATACTGGCTGGCTGCTTAGCTGCGAGTCCGACTCACTTATTGTTAAAATCCCAGAACTCGAACTACACATTCTCGACGAGTTCCGGGTTTTTAAAAAAAACTAGTTTCTATAAATCTGGACTGCTGTAAAAGCAGTCCAGATTAAGGAGAGAAGGCATCAGAAGGCATCAGTGTGATGCCCAGAAGTCTATGTGGTCTGTAATTGCAGTAAAGTGGAAGGGGAGGAGGATCAGGCTGCTACGTCTGCAATCATGTATGTGATGTGGATTGCTGGATGACTACTGATTCTCGCTCTCTTTCCACACTTTGCATGCTTGGAAAAAGAGAGCAAGAAACAGTTTAGATGGAGTTCGTAAATTCGAGCGGATCATCGGACAGTGACTGAGGTGCTCAGAGCTGACATTTAATAAATAATAACAATAGGGCTACTGGATGGAGTAAGTAACTAACCAAGTCTATCACGTGTTCACATAATTTTAGATTTTACAGATTAAAGCCATAAATGGGGTGTGGTAAAAGGGGTGGGTGCTCCAGGTGTAGACTATAGAGGGTGAGACTGCAGCAATAGAAGCAACATCATTTATTTATGTATCAGCAAATGACATTGAAGATTCCTAAATTTATTTAGTACCTTTTTGCACAGAGTGACTGTGGCAGATAACTTGAATACATGCTAGTTTTCTAAAACATGCATGCGGACTGGATAGAGCAATCAATGTGTCTTTTTATGCCAACCAGAACAAATCAGTCACCAGGACTATGCAATCTAAAAACAAAACTGCAAGCTGCTTGCTTTGTGAAAACCTTCGTATGGTATACTCTGCTATCTCTTTCTTGTTCTTTCTGTATTATAAACTAATTGTACCAACAGAACAAGAAGGGGAAGAAAAAATGTGCGCTAGGAATATTTGGAAAAAGTGTGCCCCTTGTGTCTTTTCACTCCTGCAGTTCATTAATGTACTCCGCAAATGCAGGGATGTATATGCTGTATGCATACAGTATACTAATAGCTGATATAAGATGCAGAAAGAAACTATGGTGTTATCAAACAATGTCATTATTTCAAAAAGGTAAGCAATTTATTTGTTAAATAACATCATTGCTTAACAGCAATTATGCAATGAAGATTAATTAGTATACTAAACCCATCAGCATGCTCATTGTAAAACGATCCTTTCCAACAGAAATGAGTCCTGACATATCTTCAGTATTGGCATTAAAAAACACTGAAGAAATGTCTATCATCTGCATCACAGTGTCTCCAAATTGGTGGCTACACGCCTATTTCTCAACAACCACAGCACAAAATTCTACAGCACAGTGTCCTTTGTTTATGTATATAGCCCAACATGAAAATGTCCTTTAAAATTCTAAGACATTTAAATGTATGTATTCTTGACCTCCCTCATACACATAGACACATTTCACCCACACAGTATAATCAATGTGCACTGTTTGTTCATTAACTAATCTTTGTTGTATGATTACAAATAACATGTTAAAGATGTGAATAAAATCAGGGTCATTACATCTTACAAACTGATCAAAAATTCATAGTTACTTTCGATGCACTACTTTAAACTGTATTTAAAAAAAACAAACATTTAATGCAGAAGTAAACTGCTCTGTGCAGCAGAACAGTATACTATAAAAAATAAATAAATAGCTCAACAGATTTCAGTGTTGGGAGAGCACCTACAAACAGCTCCACAGCATACCTCATAACCTGTTACCTTTGTAAAAGGAGACGTCGTTCACTATTTAGTCATTTTAATCCTCAGTGATTTGTCAGAAATCCACATATCTGATAAAATACAGCCCAAAAAATAGGACTCAAATATCTGGGAATTCTTGGTAAATCTAGATGCTTTTAAAAAGTTCATTACAAACTATGCACACTCTCCAGAGAAGATGGCAGCAGTCTTATACCTGGAGGCAGAGCATGCCCACTATATAGCTTAGATGCCTCAAACTATCCGCAGCATGTGGAAGAGCACTAAAGTCTGTTTATACAATGACATTATTATTTTTTTAATGATATCATTGTCTGAAAGACACAATGACCATTTCAACTTTTTGTTTAAGGCACTTCACTTACACTTCTGGTCCCCTCCACTAGATACATTCTATGTATTTATTTTTACACACACAAAGATAGCCTCCCCCCCTCAGTAATCACCTCCGATGTGTGATCCCAAAGGAAATCAAAGGAATATTGGCTACATTAAAGTATTTTTAACATGCTGTGGTCAGTCACTGTAATGCCCTTCCATACCTCTCAATACCGCCCATGCATAGCTGTCAAACTCTTAAATCCAGAATCAGAGGCAAATCCAGAAAATCAGGGAAAAATGCTCAAAATCAGGAACTTTTTAAAATATCAGCACTATTAACCTGGAAAGTTGTGAATTAACATGCATTTTCTGAAGTAAAATAAGTCTATAGCTCTAAAGATTGTTATTATTAATTAAATGTAATCCACTGCATTTTCTCCCTAGATCAACAGCTTTTAGCAGCCATTAGGAGGGAGAGACTAAAATGTTTAGTCAAATTGAAAAGTATGTTCTTAACTGTTCCTGATTTTGTACATGCATAATACTTATTGCTTCATATTTTTGCCCTAAGTGTGTCTCTTATAGCATTTTTTATTTGTCTGATAAGTTGTTGAGGAATACAGATTGTCAGTAATGTTAGTGATTAGAGTTTTAGAATTATTCTTGCTCAGAAAATATATGTTGAAGGGCAACATTATTGTTGAGAATTTGTGACAAGCTCTTTGAAAGTAGGGCTCATTGGAAAAGAACATTTTCCAATAATTATTTACACTTTAGAAGCCATCACCCCCTCTTTATGAAACATACCATTCCTAGGGGTCAGTTTACAGGGGCCTCTAAATTAACTTCAAAGGATGTCGATTTCTTGGATGAGATTAAGTTCATTATAGGGCTATTCCAACAAAAATATTATTAAAAAGAATTTTGATAAAAACATCTGAAGAGATTTTGACTAAGAGGGGGAATATTTTACACCTATTTTATTAAAACCTTTAGTTAAGTCTATATGTAACATGGAAACTTATTTTGATAAACAGTATCCTGTTTGCGTTTTGGACATGTCTATGGATAAACATTGCATTTGGGAAGTTAAGAGTAATTGGAATATTATTAAAGGGAACACACATGCAAACACACACACACACACATGCACATAAACAGGTCACTGTAATTATTGATGGTGGTGTAGTTACTTTTGTTAGTTCAGATTTTCCAATGGTCTCAAAGTTATGCTGTTTAAGAAATGCACTTAGCAATAAAAAGGGAAATAGCAAGACTGTAAACACCAGTGTATTTACTTTCATTATTTCAGCTATAACATTTCAGCCATGATTAGCAAGATGGCAGTTATTTCATTTTACTTCATCTGTGCTTCATAGAACTTCAGTATGTTGCCATGAAGCAGTGGACTTTTTTTTTTTTTTATAAAACAACAAGTTTAATGTAAAACTGCAATAAAAAAGAAAGCAAGACACAAACATTTATTAGGTGTTTCTTTTATATTAAGTCTCTATTGGATAATGGAATTATTTAATGTTCAACTCATTTTCTAAGTCAGTAATGCCTTTTTCTCAAAAGGGAATATGGATTAAACACAGGTTCTGTAGGTAAAAAAGGCAGTTGTTAATAGCTTCTATTCAAGTGATATGAGCAATGAATTTAAATACAGATTTAATGAATTTAGTGTGTGTGTGTGTGTGTGTGTTTGTTTGCTAGGGATAGAATGAGAAATATTATTAAAGAAAAAATATATGTAGTTCAGCAGTGGCAAACGAGTAAATGTGAACACACTAATCTGCTGAGTGGGGTATCAGGAACCAATAATTCCTTCCAAAGTTTTAAAATTTCAAAAATATATTTTAATAAACATAAATAAAATCAAAACCTGCAGTAGTTAAGCACTTTCATCTATCTTATAGACTTCATCAGAATATTGACTTGTATACCATCTTAGTTTAAATAGTAATGTAAGTTTATCGGCTCCATAAACGAATCAAACAATTAGTACATAATTTCATTATCTTAAAGTGCTCAGTGCTGTGTTAAAAGAGGAATATATAAATAAATGATTTTGTAAAAAATACAAACCAATCCATATCACATATTGGTTGTGTAACATTTAAACATTGAAAGTTAACATCAAACTTTTGATTCCAGAATGGCCTTAATGGATATACCACCATTTATACCTGGGTGTGCTGTAGAATTTAATAGTATTTGCCATCTAGTTTCTCTCTCATTTAGTTTTTTACTAATGCTTCCCCCTCTGGGGTTTGCAGTCACTAACTCTAGTATAGCAAATTTAAATTCTTCACATCTAGGGCTTTTGACCAGATGCCTGTATAATGCATTAGTTTCATCTTTTTTTCCTTATACAGTAAATATGATCATAAATCCTGTTCCTTAGACACCTGTCAGCTTTTCCCACATAGAAACAGGGACATTTTGTACATTTGGCCAGGTATACCACATGCTGCGTTCGACAATTCCCTTTCTGAAATTTTAAAATAGACTGACTAATATTCTCTTATTTTAACATGACTACTTCCATAATAGCATGGCACTGATTACAATTTCCGCATTTGTGTGTGCCTCCCTGCCTATTTCTATTCCTTGTATTATTTATCTTCTTCTCAAATTTACTCTTAAGGTTGAAACCTGTCTTATAGACAAAAGATGGGGGCTCACCTATTAGTTTATAAATGTTTTCTTCAGATCTCATGATATTCCATTTGCGTGCAATTATATTACGAATGTCTTTGTCATTAATTTAAATTTCTACACAAGAAAGAGCCAGGGATCTGCACACCAAATTCGAAAATCCATAAAAAATGTCCAAACCAAGTAAGTAAACTTGTACTCAACGTTTATTTAAGCCACAAAGTCTCTGTTTAGCTTGGCTAATGCACTTGCTAAACACATTAGCGATTGCCCAGGGCATGGGTTTAGCTTCACAGTGATTGATCAGATTGTGCATGACAATGGGGGGGGGCCTGTTTCCTGTTTGTTGGAACTCAGAGAATTGCTTTGGCAATTGAGGTTGGAAGCATACCATTTTCCAGGCTTGAACAACATGTTGTCAATTTCCTGTGTTTTGAAATTGAAAAGTTTGATAAGGTAGTTTTGCTATTTCATACGTTAATGTGCAAAATTATGATACATGTTTTGCAGTAGCCTTTGTTTTTAAAAATTTTTTTTTTTTTTTTTGTACATGCATTGCTCCATCATGGGTCCAATTTATTAACCATGAAGTGAGTTATTTATTTTATTGCATTTTAATACATATTTCTGGTTCCTTTTTTCAAGTCAAGCCTTGGCTATTGACTTATTGTTTTTTAATTTTATATCATTAAGGGAGTGTTTTTTATATTTATATATATGTTTTCCTAAATAGTCTTATGCCTTTTTGAATGTTCTTTTTAATATATTGAAATTTTGTATTCCGACCACAGGTGGCAGTGTGGCAAAAGTAGGGAGTTATATTGTAGTATTTAAACAGGATGTGTTGAATGTGTTTATTTCCTGTTCTGAGGAAGTTGGTGAGGAGTCACCGACGAAAAGCTAAACAGAGACTTTGTGGCTTAAATAAACGTTGAGTACAAGTTTACTTACTTGGTTTGGACATTTTTTACGGATTTTTGAATTTGGTGTGCAGATCCCTGGCTCCTTCTTGTGTAGCAGTTGGTTTTGTCTTTTTTATCGTTGAATTAATTTAAATTTGCTATAAACAAAACAAATAAAAATGAGAAACTAGATGGCTCTGCATACCCCACTCAACAAATATTATTAAAGCAAAGAGTTGAGTGTAAATCACAACACACATGACAAAGTGGTATAGATTACATTTAATTTTTTAATTTAACATTGAAGAAAGAAGCACTATAAAAACAGCTCTTCGCTGTACAACTGATAGTTATATCATATAATTACAGGTAGAAGTCAGAAGACAAAGTGTATTGGAGAAGATACTGAAATGGCATAAAATATATGATGCTGAGATTAATAAATTGTGCTATGAAGGATAGTTTGCACACAACAGTGAGGGTGAAGTCATTAAAGGAACACAAAATGGGGTATTCAGTAACATGTATGAAGCAGGAGGGAAAATAATATATATCTATTGCTGATATGTTATACGATAATTCCAAAATATGCTGAAAGTTTTGAACTTCTGCCCAGGGTAGTTAAATATCAGGATGTTTTCTGGTCTTGTCACACTTTATGAACATATTCATTTGCTTTTGTTGAGGGCAAGTGCAACATCCAGCAGCATTATATAAATATTTTCCTGGGTCACATTTCATGCATTTTCAAATGGAACACTACATATGTTACATTTCTCACTTTGGATTTTTCTTCATTTCATGAAGGATTTGCTGTTTTAAAATGTCTTTGACTCCTTTCAGTTCCTGGTAGGTGGATAGCTTTATGTAAGAGTGCAAGATCCTTTTTCCTAACCGTTTATCTGCTGCCATGCTGTTGGTTGCTTTTTTACTAATTCTTTTTATTAGTCTTGTACAAATGCTCTGAACTAATTCCCAGTATGCCTACTGTCTCAATACAGCATTCTCTAGCAAGCCATAGAGGTTACTGCCTTCAAATCAGCCTTTTCATTTATTTACCTTATTTTCTAGCTGTTTCTTAGTCGTGGCTTTAAAAGCTTTCACTGCTAATGTTTTCCAGAAATATCTAACCTCACTAATTTTCATGCATTCAGACTTTGTCCTAAACCATTTTTGAAATGAAATAAGTGTTTTCTAAGGTTAAAAGATGTAGCTTTGTTTTACATATAGCTTGTACCTGAACAGCTATGAACATTTTGCAAAATAAATTCATAGCTAGCATGTTCCTGTTGACATTGTTTTCTGTAACTCCAGCAGGGGTGCATTCAGTTTGTTTTAGTCTTGCACTGCATGTTGAAAGTGGTTGTATGAAATAGGATAACCATTTTGAACCAAAAGTTTATAAGAAAGCTTAATTGTTAAAAATTCAGTTTATTCTTCAAAACAGATATGTTCTTTTGTAGAAGAGAGTCTGGAGTGCTATGCAAAGCAAACCACTATGTTTAGAACTGAAAGTGCATCATCATCTAGCACTGTTTACCCATTTCCATGCTTTTTTGCAAAAGAAAGAGATTTTATTACAGAGTGACTTAAAGAATGGAAATTGCTCTACAGCCCATTATTTATCTTTTGAAAAGCTGAGTGACATTATGTACTAACTTAACATACCTGACTTTATCAGAAACTGATTACTTTGTACATGCTTAGGTATTGGTTCAGTTTCTGCATATTTGTTTAGAGGGAACTGCTTATATAATGAGATGTTGATTAATATTTGTTATTTAGTGAACCATGATTAACATAGGTATCTCTTCTGGCACCACAGCAGGATGTGTTGCTTTTTAGAAAGGCATATTTTCCTTTATCTACATCTATTGTGTGTGTGTGTGTGTGTGTGTGTGTGTGTGTGTGTGTGTGTGTGTGTGTGTGTGTGTGTGTGTGTGCCCCACTTTGATTTGAAGTAACCAGCCGCCACTGGCAAGGGGCCTATGGCTTTATCCATCACTGGCCAGATGCATTTTCTTTGAATGTGGGTTTTAATGCTGTTTCAGTGAATGTGAATTTCAAAGGCAGAGAAGTTTTAATGCTAAGTATTTTAATTGTGAGACTGTAGTGCCTTATTTAGCAAATGTCTATCAGTGTTGTGCTATAAAATTAAAAATAAAAGTTTTATATTAAATCCAAATATCTGTAATCATTGCAGAAATAAAGCAGAAAAGAGTATGCACACTGAGAGTTATGAACAGTGTTTATGATAAATGGGGAGAAATAGGTAATGGGACACTGTAATGGCTCTAGGGCCAATCCATTACCCTGCCTAGGGCCCCATTTGACTATGATCCAGCTCTAGCTGCACATGCTTTCTCCTCTTATACATCTCCTCTTTGGTAAACTCTCCCCATCGCCACTTAGGAAATCAACACATATTGCAAATTCAGAATGCAACTAAAAAAACACTTCATCTTTTCTTCTGTCTCAAGATTTAATGAAGACTGACCCACTTCAGAAACTAATGCATATATTGTAAATTATACTCTGACTGTATACTGCACTGTGCTTATTCACTAGAATGTATATCCACATATTTTTTTCTGTGTAATTAGTCTGAACTACTGTGTTGTTGCTTACACATCTCTATTTTATGTTTGTGAAATGTTTCATATTTCATCCAGGCTGTCACTGAAATTGGTCAGTATTGATCAGTGCACCACCCCGGTAAATAATAAATCAACTGATTTTACCCATGCCCCAGTAAATAATAAATAAACTGATTGTGCCCATGTCTCTGTAAATAATAAATAATCTAATTGTAACCTTGCCTGGGTAAATAAATAAACTGATTGTGCCCATGCCCGAGTAAATAATAAATAAACTGATTGTGCCCATGTCCCTGTAAATAATCTAATTGTAACCTTGCCTGGGTAAATAAATAAACTGATTGTGCCCATGCCCGGGTAAATAATAAATAAACTGATTGTGCCCATGCACCGGTAAATAATAAATAAACTGATTGTGCCCATGTCCCTGTAAATAATAAAAAATCTAATTGTAACCTTGCCTGGGTAAAAAAATAAACTGATTGTGCCCATGCCCGGTTAAATAATAAATAAACTGATTGTGCCCATGTCCCTGTAAATAATAAATAATCTAATTGTAACCTTGCCTGGGTAAATAAATAAACTGATTGTGCCCATGCACCGGTAAATAATAAATAAACTGATTGTGCCCATGTCCCTGTAAATAATCTAATTGTAACCTTGCCTGGGTAAATAAATAAACTGATTGTGCCCATGCCCGGGTAAATAATAAATAAACTGATTGTGCCCATGCACCAGTAAATAATAAATAAACTGATTGTGCCCATGTCCCTGTAAATAATAAATAATCTAATTGTAACCTTGCCTGGGTAAATAAATAAACTGATTGTGCCCATGCCCGGGTAAATAATAAATAAACTGATTGTGCCCATGCACCAGTAAATAATAAATAAACTGATTGTGCCCATGTCCCTGTAAATAATAAATAATCTAATTGTAACCTTGCCTGGGTAAATAAATAAACTGATTGTGCCCATGCACCGGTAAATAATAAATAAACTGATTGTGCCCATGTCCCTGTAAATAATCTAATTGTAACCTTGCCTGGGTAAATAAATAAACTGATTGTGCCCATGCCCGGGTAAATAATAAATAAACTGATTGTGCCCATGCACCAGTAAATAATAAATAAACTGATTGTGCCCATGTCCCTGTAAATAATAAATAATCTAATTGTAACCTTGCCTGGGTAAATAAATAAACTGATTGTGCCCATGCACCGGTAAATAATAAATAAACTGATTGTGCCCATGTCCCTGTAAATAATAAATAAACTGATTGTGCCCATGCACCAGTAAATAATAAATAAACTGATTGTGCCCATGTCCCTGTAAATAATCTAATTGTAACCTTGCCTGGGTAAAAAAATAAACTGATTGTGCCCATGCCCGGTTAAATAATAAATAAACTGATTGTGCCCATGCACCAGTAAATAATAAATAAACTGATTGTGCCCATGCACCAGTAAATAATAAATAATCTAATTGTAACCTTGCCTGGGTAAATAAATAAACTGATTGTGCCCATGCCCGGGTAAATAATAAATAAACTGATTGTGCCCATGCCCAGGTAAATAATAAATAAACTGATTGTGCCCATGCACCGGTAAATAATAAATAAACTGATTGTGCCCATGTCCCTGTAAATAATAAATAATCTAATTGTAACCTTGCCTGGGTAAAAAAATAAACTGATTGTGCCCATGCCCGGTTAAATAATAAATAAACTGATTGTGCCCATGCACCAGTAAATAATAAATAAACTGATTGTGCCCATGTCCCTGTAAATAATAAATAATCTAATTGTAACCTTGCCTGGGTAAATAAATAAACTGATTGTGCCCATGCCCGGGTAAATAATAAATAAACTGATTGTGCCCATGCACCGGTAAATAATAAATAAACTGATTGTGCCCATGCCTTCTTTACTTGTCAGCTACACCATGAAGGCCACTATCATTGCAAAGCTTACTTTTTGATGCTTCAGATATCTGGGAATACCTTTACATAGTTAGACAAATGGGTGACAGGGATAACATCCTAGCAAGACATCAGATCTGCGTTTCTCTAGTTTTATCCTCTGTTTCCATTCAGTAAGTCAGTAGTCAGTGTATCATTTATGAAAAAGAGGATTCACTGACTGTGCAATGTCTATATTTTTCAAATATCCCCTATTTGTCTGGATAATATACAATACTTTCTCCAAACATTTCAATAGAGCTCATTTTGCACAGTATGCCATTAAGGTACTGATATTTCTAAAGTCATACCCAAAGTGTTTTGCAATTCAAACATTGAACTTTTCATTCCTGCATAAAGTATTTTAAACCAAAAGCAGAAACAATTTGCTATGCAGGATAGCTAGAATACTGTCTTAAATATTTAGCATAATACTAGAGCCTCTTTATAAGTATAAAACTGCTTTGTTGACATGCTTACTACAATTTTTATAATCCGATATTAATGCCTGCTGTTTTATTGTCACTTCTTAAACCCCCTTTAAAGACAATAAGTGCTTTCCTAAAGTTATTTCAAAATGCAAAACCTAGAGAAATTCTGCTAAAAATATGTAGAGTTTAATATCATATACTATATGCGTCAAAATATTTTGCCATGCTTTTTCTCTAGAAATCTGCAATGGCATTGACAGTGGTAAAGAGAAATCCTTTTCTTTTATCCACGTATAAAAGCACAGTTTATAAGTAAACATCCAACAAGGAACAAGGACTCTTCACTGATGCTATTTTCTTGGAACAAAAACAAAGTCTTTGATAACGTTATCACAATCTACTAGTGCCTTTGATTTAGGAGCCATTTCTTTAACAGATCCTTTTCTATAGCCACAGGGCAATATACATCCTACTGTGGCACACTAACCAAAGGGGTGCCATAAAACTCGGTCTTTGACCTACTGCATCCCGGTCTCCTATGTTATGCATACGATACTGTGTTAACTATGGCACATAAAGAATATAGCATAATGCTCCCACAAATAATGACAACAATCTCTGCAGGACAATTGTATGACTGTTATGGAACTGGTTAAATACTAACTTGAAATAAATACCATTAAAACTAATACTATGCTGTTTGCTAACTCCAAAGTCTGTCGATCTAATCCCCTCTCTTTAACCATAAAATACCTCCATAGAACATTGAGTTTTTGTTTATAAAACTCTTTCTTTTAACTGTCATGTAGAATTGCAGTATCAGCACGTGCTAAATCAACTCAGATTGTCCTGTACCTTTTCTAACTTCAGCCTCTTTACACAAGAAGTCAGGAGAGCTTTGGCTGTAAACGTCTTCATTCTCAGACTAGAACAACTGACTGCTTTTAGCATATACTGAACTATGAACTACAAATATAAAGTGCTCATCTTTACTCAAAGCTCTATTCACAAACAAGATTCATCCATCTTGGCCCTAAACAACAACATCCTTATGTCATCTAGAAAAAATGAAATTTCTACTTATCGGTCTTAGAACAAGCTTCATCTTAAAAGCCCTAACCTTTTAAACTTCCACATAAATAATATTGCACTCAACTTAATCCTTAACTAAAGAATCCGTATACACTAGCAGCTCACCAATATATCCATCCCAAGCTGTACAATAAATTTCTATAACGCCACCCAGTTTATCAATGCAACAAGACTCAATAAAACTTCAAACAGACAGTCCATACTTGTCTGGATTCTTATATCCTACCTATTCAATATAAGCTCCTTTGGACGGTTACCTGATACAATCAGTTACCATGTCTGTACATTGGCATCAAGATAACTAAATAATAATAAAATTATGTAATCTACAAACAAGTATGCAATCTCACAAAATTCAACAAAAAAGTTTTTGAAAATAACACACAGTATCTGAGGAGCTCTAAAGACTGTACCCCTTAACAAAGCAATATTTGATTTCAACACACTACTTCTTAGTGTACTGAATCACTTTGCACCACTTTGACCAAAAGAAGTTAAATCAAACCCAGCCCTATGGTTAAACCAAACATGACTCTGAGAAAGCATGGACTAATTGGCTTAAAAACAAAACATAGAATGTTTGTCAAAATTCATATGCCTTAGAAACCTTAATAAACAAAGGATTAAGTCAAACAAACAATCCTACTACCAATTGCTCCAACACAAACAACAGAAAAAACCAAAGCACTTCTGGTCCTCCATTAACAACACCTTTATCTGGGCCATTCCAAAATACCCTCACCCATAACAAATGAAAAAAGTTGGAATCACTTTCCAGTTCACAATGATTTTCATCCAGTATTTAAGTGAGGTGTTGGTAGAATTATTATTCAGTTTTGAAAAAGTTCTAGATTATTTGGATGAAAGCAATCAAATAATTAAACATTTCTCCTTCGATGATTTGTGTCAGTTTTGTTACTGCTGCT
>NC_056735.1:1258205786-1258358286 GCF_019279795.1 Protopterus annectens | reverse complement strand
TTAGAACACCACAGATAAAAAGATAAATCAAAACAATGCAAGTTAAACAAATGTGGGCACAAGACAGGGCCCTGGTGCACACATTGACTCTAACCTAGAATTTCATCTGTCCATTTGCTGTATGATACTTATGTCCTAGCTGTATGCCAGATGACTATCCATTTTACCAAGATCACATTAATGTCTAGTTGTTCAAATGTATTGATTAGTATGTTATGTAGAATGGTATCACAGGATAAGGTTATGTCTACTTAACTTACTTCTCAACACACATTTTCATTTGTAGTTGTCATTATAAAATATCATATTACAGTTGGATATGGACATATTTTCAACCTATGAATATATGGTTTCAAGTCTCAACCTTTCCAGTTCTGACAATAATTTATAAATAAACAATCTTCTCCATTACTGTTTCTACAACATGAAAGCAGACTTATGGGTTTATATGACTGTAAACTTGTGCTATTTTTCTTTCCCTTAAAGATGGATTCAACAAGCATATTTCTCAAATTGAGCAATCCCCCACACTTAAATTTCCTAGTGAAGAAAAAATGTAAGGGTACTACTGTAAGTTCACAGTGAAATATTCTCTTGTCGTTGTTACTAATTCTGTGCCTGCCCATGCTTTACTGTGGTCGTGTTTGCTTACTACTTTATCAGCATAATGTAATTTAATTGTAGTATCTGAAGCTATCTGGATGATATTATCATAAATTACCTCACCTTTGTGTTTCCAGATAGTTCAACAAATGATTTTGTAACTATATTCACAACTGTTGCATCTGAAATAAGTTTTAGAATGGACACAGTGATTACTTGCACTTTCATCTTAGATAAATATAGAATGGTTAGTTCAATATCTTTAAATATATTTTCCTGAAATTATTCCTGATCTTGTCTCACATTATGTTTAATTTTCACGTCCATTTAAGTAATAGTTTGAACTTCTTTCCATTTTCTATATTTTATCTCTCATCTTAATTAAGTACTTTGGAAACATACCTTCCTGACCTTGTGTGCCTAGATCTTAATGTTAAAGATTTTTTTCAAATTGTTGTATTCAATTTCCATTTTAAAATAAGACACAATCATTCAGCTGTCTTTCCACTTAGTGCATTACTCCAAATTAGTTTTACATGATGGTTGTTTTGCTGATATATAGATTGGTATTTCACGCCTGTACATTGGTTTAGATTCCCATTTCTCAGTGTTACATAGGAATAGTTTAACCTTTATAATCCCATGATCACTGCACATCAAAGATGGCAGAACTTGACATCAAGTAACTTAGAAATACAAACAATATAATTTATGTTTCTTCCTGGTAGGATTGTTTGCGATCTGCAACAATTGTTCCTGTGCAAAGATTACAAAGAATATTCTTACTATTACAAATAATGTCCTTACTAATGTTGTAGAATCAACACTATTCCAGTCTGGCTCTGGGAAATTCAGGTCCTCAGCTGTCACTTTTTTCCTTTTTGTGTTCCATGATGAAAATGTGAGAATTCAGTCAGGTCATAAAGACTTGACTTTGTTGGCTTATATACTCAAAATTGCAGTCTGTTTCAGTTTATCTTTATTCTTATGGTTATACAATGTATATTGTTCTTGTCATCATTGAAAATGTGAGAATCATAGCTTTCCAAAATAGATGTAGGTAACATAGCTTTTAAAAACAGTCTTTACTTCCTATCATTAACACTGCAACCTGACTTTTTATTAGAATATCTATTAAATTTATACTCTGACCGAATTGGTTTTCAATTAATGTTTATTTTTATTTTTATTTTACATTTGTTGACCGGGCTAGTCTAACTGGATACATGTCCATTTTCAGTAGAGGCCCGGGGAGAAAAGCTCCAAGCATAAGCAATAACAATGTAAAAAAAAGGAAACAAGTGTAATAAAGTCATATAAGGTAACAGTACTATGGTAACATTGGTAAAAGGAGAAAAGTAAAATGGCATTAAAAAATATTGACTATAAACATACAGGTAAAAGTTAAACTAAATATAAATAAACAAATGCATTAGATAGAATTAGGGTATGTGTAGAAGGATTAAAGTTTTTAAATTTTATTATATTACTAAGATTAAAGCAAGAAGAGAAGTAACTAGTTTTGGAGGCAAATAGTTGGGGGGAGGGGTAGGTTAAGAACAGGAGTGAAATAACAGTTTCAGTCTGGGTTTGCACAAGGACAAAGCCACTTACTTTTTAGATGTTCTTTTATGTGTTTTTTGAATTGAGATGCAGATGCTAGGGTTTCAGGAGGGAGCTGATTCCAGTTTTTCCCTATAGTGTTTGAGAAAAGTGAATCACCAGCTTTGTTGTTAGATTTAATTGAGGAGACAAGGAGTTTATTTGCAGAACGTAGTGTAGCCAGATTTTTATATGGAGAGATCAGATTAGAGAGGATGGGGGTATCATTGGGGTGGTGTAGGATCTTTTGTGTGATAAGTAACTGTTGACAGAGTATATTTTTAATGTTTTTAATAATGTTTCTCAAACAATAACAAAATCAATATTATACAAATAAGCACATTTTCAAAAAAATCTTTATTTCTAATGTTCCTCACACTAGCAGCCAGCACAGATAAATCAAAATGTGTTGTCTGCAAATTTTTAAATTTCTGACCTAGCAAAAATCCTCTATTGTGTTAGACAAATACTGTAATATTGTAATATATCATCTGCTTAAATTATCTTCCCTTGTCTTAATAAGTCGTCTCTATCCTGACTAAATATGTCTGCCCAAAATTAGTCTTGGATGTGCTATACACGCTCACTTTGTATAAAGGGACATTTTTATGTAATTATTTATTCCGAGTATCTTTTCATTCACACTGATCTAACACTCCTTTCTACATATGATTTGTGAAAAAGTTCAAACATGCATACAAGCTATTTTATCTAAAAGGGCTGCAAGTTTCCTACTGACAATCCTCATAAATGAGATCATGTGAGCCAACATTTAAGTATCCTAAGCCTCTATTTGCATCCTGTATTTTTTGTTTAGTATATTTTCCTTACCATTAAATGTAGTAGTTGATTTATATTTTCCTTAGTTTTTTGTTGTCACCTTCTCCCCTTCTTCCCCTCTTTTTTAATCCTACATGCTTTGAATCCTCAGATTGCTGCATAGTTATATCCTGAATTACAAAGGTATCATCCACAACATCAGATTTCAAGGAGGTTGAATGATCTCTACTAGCAGATGGATATCCTTACCTAAACACATACTATTTGCACTTTACCTAATATTATATTTCTCCTATCAGCCCAGTCAGTATGTATAGGTAACAACAATTTTCTATGCTAGGTCAGTTGCAGAAGTATAATCACCCTCAGCAAGGCTACATGTACTTTCAATACTAGTAAGTAAACCATCCAGTTTTTGACAAGAGGAATACAAATCTCAATGTTATTCTGTCCTGCATTTATAGTTACATAGCATTTATTACTCTGGACAAGATACTTATGCTTCAGGAAATCAAGAACAGCATACTCATGTAACAAATCCATTCTAAATGAATAATAGAAATGATACACTTAAATGAAACATAACAAAATAACTTTGTACAAAGGGAACCACTTCTTAAAGTAATTATTCTGACAATTCCAGTCATACAAGCCACACAAAGAAGCTAAGCATGTCTTTGTGTAGAGCTTGTGTTCACAACTGCTTGCAGTCATAGATGCAGTTATAACTAGATAGGGCCCTTGGGAGGGGTAGTGTATACCTATCTATAATCTATCCCCTTCTATCAATAAAAATTACAAATCTGAGATTAAAAATAAAATATAACTCAGATATGGACATCAAGTCTGAAGTGCCCTGCCTACAATCTGTACATGACACCAACAGCGTTGTCATCCTAATGTAGCTACATATTCAAATGTATTACTATCACTCATAAAGTATGCACTGTTGGTTTGCAAGATACTTCAGGCTTAGGCCTTATAGTTGAGACATACATTGACTATATTCAAATTTCAGACTAACACAATGCTTAAATATTCACTTTTAATATTTCAGATAGAACACAATGCCACAACCAAAACACTGTTCAGTCACATGGCCAACAAAATTGATGTGCTGCTTTAGAGTTCACATATATTTCTGTTTGATCTCTTTTCTGGGAAATGATTTAAATCTAATATCACTGATAGGGAACATAGAGTTTTCATAATATTTAATTCCAAAGTTTGTTGGATCAATTGGAACTGTCTGAAACAACACAAAACTATTTAATTTGGTACTGAGTGTTTCATAATGTTAGCTGCACTATTTAATTACTCTGCATTACAGAAAGCAACCTTCTCTGATGTGATTTCATATTTGTAAAGAAAAGAGATATTGCTCCTCTGACTCATGGCATAGCATTAAACTAACATGCCTTTTAAAAATGCAGATGTTGTTTCTTAATATTAAAATCTGTACCATGTTTTGTGTAGACAGTAGCACATTTTCAAATGTACTTAACAGCATGGTATAAAGACATTTAAAATCATTGCAAGATTTCTACAGGAATATGTTTTTTTCTTTGTGGACAGTAATAGTTGCATTTGACTTTCTGCTTTTGACGGACTTCTTGCAATCTACTACACTGGTCAAATATCAGGATAGAATTCCCCTTACCAAACACGGTTTGTTTATTATGTATTCTATGATGAATAAATGGCAGTGTTTGCTTTCAAATTCATTTTAATCATGAAATGTTCTAATGCAAATGGCTATGTCTCTGAATGGACTAAATCATTTACAGGATTAAAGGAAATAAAATACTGCTATACCCGATAATTGCAACAAACACTTTAATTTATTTTTATTTATTTAACATTTGTTAACCGGGAAAGTCCGACTTGGAACGAAGCCAATTTTTAGCGGATGCCAGGGGAGAAATGCTTCAGATGTATGTCTTTGAACATGGGAGGAAACCGGAGCACCCAGAGGAAACCCACATGAATGCAACGAGGACATACAGACTCCACACAGAAGGCACCCCAGCCGAAAATTGAACCGGAGAACCTCTTGCCGTGAGGTGACAACACTATCGCTGCACCACTGCACCGTCCAATATTCTAATAATATTGTAATCTGATAGCATAAGAAAAGGATGTCATTGACCTTCTCAAGGGATTTTGAAGATAAAATTATGAAACTGATAATAAACTAATAAATTTACAGCTTAGATTTTGACCATTCCACTGGAAAATAAAATAAATGTATTGCCTTAGTGCCTGAGGTATTCATAAGGAGTACTTCCCTAGGGAAGGTACTGGGAGCAACTATTATTGTTTATTTATTTACCTATTTCTTGAGAATACTGTTATTACCACTTCTCTTCAGACAAGCTAATATTTAAAGAAACAGCCTGATGCTAATTATATAACAAACCATCTCTCTATTATTTAATATCGATACCATTCCAGAGCTTTTATTTGGTTATACTGTTAGTTAAACTTTAGGATTTTGCTTTGTCAGCATTCTGTCATATCTCAAGTTATACTTCTGTATAGCTATGTAGATGTTTAATTTACAAATGTGTTGCACACTGCCGCATGAACAATATTTGCATAGTTCTCCTACAGGCATGAAAGAATGAAGAACATTTTTAATCAATTTTTAAATAACCTTACTGCTTAAACGCATCTCTACCAAGTGACACATGACAATCATCTCAAATATATATATATCATGAAAAGAAGATTTTAGTTTTGGAAACCATTTTTATAGTGAAACAAAATGCCCATATAGTAAACATTTCACGTAGGAAGAAAATTGAAGTAAACAAGCAATAATGCCAAAAAGGATACGTATTACAGGGAAATAACACACCCCCTGAAGGTATTTTGAGTTCAGACACACAGGAATAGGGCTTCCACATAGCTGAAAGGTCTGTTTTTTTCCCCTGTAACACCCATCTTGGATGATATAATTGTTCTTAGAAAATAGACTACCTGCTGATGTGTTGTTGCTATGCTTATTGTAGTTTTTAATTATTAGAAAATTATCTATAGACTTATGATGCAAAATAGTTCCTTCATAACAACACTTTTAATACAGTTTATATTTCAGTTGACACAAAATAATTACATTTAGTTACATAAGTTGTGCCACACCCCATTGCTTGTTTCACACTGATTATCAGTCTGTCAAACACATACACACACAGAATATGCATATAGAAACATAAACATCCATGCGGTTACAACAGAACAGCAGGTAGAAAAGCACAGACACACACATACACATGGACACACACAAACACACACACACACACACACACACACACACACACACATTAATGTAAGCACACACAAATCCACAGATCTACAAACATATGCACACATATACAGGCACACACCACAAATGGTGTTCAGATGGCTATTTCAAATTAATGATGCAGAGTAAACAAGCTAAAGAAGAAGGTAGCAGCGTATTTTTTTTTCTTTTTTTGACATTGATTTCATGCTCTGGGCTTATGCTCTCATTTTTCTCTGCTTGCACTCTAATTCGACCCTTTGGAAGTCTGAGTGACTAATGGTGTTTTATTTTAGAAACTCATTTGTAATGCATTGTGTTACTGAAAGTACAATGCTATTGGTGAAAAGGCCATAAAGCCCCTTAGTGCAGGACAGACAGCAATCTGATTGCTGTTCATAGACATTCTTACTTGCCATGTATGTTAAAGGCATATATATATATATATATATATATATATATATATATATATATATATATATATATATATATATATATTGTAGAATAGAGTGGGTGACTCTGGAAACTGCCCAGCAGGTAAGGCAGTGTAGTTTGGCATAAACAAGAAATACCTTTTTAACACAGAAGCATTTGCAAAGTCAGTTTGAAGTTAAGACATTAAAGAATAGCAAAGAAGTCTGGTTCTTTTAGGCCAGCATACCTGATCTGAGGATGTTGCTATGGGTAAACCTATTCTTATTTAAGGAAGAAACAGGTTCAACATGGCAGAAGTCACAGAAATCCCAGAAGAGCCTGGACCATTTGACTATGCAAGTCTCAGAATCAAGAAAAGAGTATCTGTGGTCATGGCAGACGGCTATGAAATGGAGGTTCATCAGAAACACTTTTAGTTTGAACACTTGCTCTTTTTTTTATTTTTATGTTGCACATAGAGCTTGTGTTGTCATTTATCTCAAAAACGAATCCATTTATGTTGTGTTAATAAAGTTCATCTCTTTATGGAAGCAGCCAGGTGCATTTACTATTTCAGATATCACAAAGTGTGTGTGTGTGTGTGTGTGTGTGTGTGTGTGTGTGTGTGTGTGTGTGTGTGTGCATGTGTTTGTTCAGGTGGGCATATATACATATACACATGCATATATATATATATATATATATATATATATATATAAAATAGATATGTATAAATATATATATACATACATACACAAACACACACACACACACACACGTACAGTTAAATTATATAGGTGAATATTTTAGGTTATTGCTATTTGCCAGCTGAACAAATAATGAATATAAAACAGTAAACCGTGCAATTATATAGAAAATGTTCACTTTTTTGGCTTAATCATAGGAAATACACGACTGTTAAACTCGAGGTCATTTGCCTTGCCAATAATCACACTCAGGCTGGACCAAACTTTCCAAGGAAGACAAGGCCTGAAAGTCCTGAAGTGTATTTAGGATACCCATCCAATTGTCTATTTGATGTTAATGGCAGACAGGAAATTGCACTGCTTAACATGCAGGATGAGTTGTTGAGTAAAGAACACATTTTTCAATTTTGTTTTATTTATTCCCCAATGTAAATTCAGAGCTCTTGACCTAGCGTTGGCTGTACTGTTTGATACTTCTGGGTTAATAGGATGCTGAAACAGATACAGTCAAGAGGTATTGAAAACAAAGAAGATGATGCCAGCCTTTCCTGATAGCTTCTAAAGATCTTCCTAGATCAACAGCCTAGTAAGCACCTATGAAACTATGAAGGGAATTTGTAAAAGTTGTTGATGTCACAAGTACACCCAGCTTGCAGTCACCTGCGAATGTATTAAGACTGAGATGCTTGTTGTCAGTCTAGACGTCAGATAAATATGGTCATTACTCTAAAAGAAAGCGGAAGCTCAATATTGACCCCTGAAGATACCACTTGTCTTCTTTTCTTTAAGTGAGGAGGCATCACTGACCCTAACTATATGCATTTTCTCTCTTTGAGACTATTTGAAATCCATCCTACCAAGCCATTAGTTTGTTTACAATCCCAGTGTGTGTATGGTATCAAAGGCTAGGTCCAGTTAAGTCGTGTAAAAGGAGTGACCACTGTCCACAAGGTCCATGACCTTTGCAAAGGATTTCACAAGACTGGGGAGGCATGACCTGCCCTTAACAAATCTGATGAACTGTTTCAGGCTGATCCTGAATAAATGTATACTATCCTGGGTAATAAGGTCAGTGATGATGCATTCAATGGATTTGCAGGAAGACATGAAAGACTAATGGGTCTATAGTTGTTTTGGTCAGTGGTGTGAACATCCTTATGCCCCACTTATCAAGAAAATAGCCTGTGACAAGGTTTAGGCTGAAGAAACAAAGGGGGATCAGTAAGGGCCTGCTCAACACTGTTTATAAGACAACACTGAATGTTGTTGAGATCCACTGAAGAAGTACTTTTGCTCTTGGAGCTCACTTTAAGGCTAAGGTCCTGGGATATGGTAGCATAGAATTGACTCCACAAGGTTTGGAGTGAGGGTGACAGTTTCAGAGGAGAAATTTGCAGCTACTTGTTAGTTAATATGTTTATACTGTTTTTAGGATTTGAATAGGAGGTGCAATTATAGATAACTTCTGAGCATTGATGTGAATTATTCTTTACTTTTCTAACATAGCTAAAGAAGGACTTATAATTATCTTTAATCTCAGAAACAATTCATGGGAGACTTTGCTGGTCTTAACTGCCTTCATTTTCTTTGTGAGGTGATCTATGTTCTCATTATGATAAGTTGTTCTGGCCTTAAAAGTTAATCATTACAGTTTCTTCCTTTTTTTTTCAATTTCTTTATTGGGTAATTAAATACAATAAAGTATTATATTTAATTTCATATAATAAAATGTTCTTTTAGTGATCAATTCCAATTGTAGTGTAAATAAATAAACAATAATTCAACCACAATTTGTTTCTTTGAATACTTAAATACATTCAACTCCAAGACAATCCTCAGGATTTAATAAAATCTGTGTAGGCACCGTGTAAAGCCTACATGGAATGTATCCATGCACATGGCCATGGTTCCCCTTCAGCAGCCCGCCATGCATATTAATGATGGCGCACTGCCAAGAGAGAACATAGGAACAGGGATATTGAATTGGTGTAGGGAGAACTGTAGAGGATACCCGTGGTTGTGGATGTGAACAGGATAAGGCTCCCTGTACTGCTCCTGGCTACTGTTTAAATGCTATGAATTGATTCAAATGTGTAATATTTTATTTTAATTTTTTTTTCTTTTTTGTATGTTTGCCAAGCTGTGCTTACATGTAGACAGCTGACACCTTTCAGACATCTAAAAATAGAAACTGGATGTGTTGAATTATCATAATTATGTATTTTTCTTATTTTATTTATTTATTTTTTAATTGCTGTTTGCATGGCACAGCTTAGAGCACCACAGAGCTGAGTGGCATTCATAGATACGTAGCTGACAGTTGCTAGACATCTAAAAATAGAAACCAGATGTAATTAATTATTTTTCTGGGTTTATTTAAGTGAATTTGCACAGCGCATCACAGTGCTTAGCAACACTAAGAGGTAGCCCAGTAGTAACTGTGAAGGAACAGTTGTTTTCATAATATCCAAGTACCTAAATGGTTATAGATACAGCCTACTGTTTAGTAGGTCCTGGGTTCGAGACTGTAGCAGTGATAAGATGTCTGTAATTTAATTTATTATATATGTTTAATTTCAAAAACAAATTTGTGAAATATGGCACATGAAATATGGCACTGCTGTGCTGTGCTGAACACTGCTTAAACATGCTAACGGCTACTTCTTTTGTGTGGTGCTAAGCTTAGCTAAAACCTCAGTTGTGGGAGTTTTCTTGCTGCTTAGCTGATTTGTGCACTGCTAAACAACACTGCGCTTTTTTGAATGTTGCTTAGTAATGTGAAGGGTGGGAAAACAGCCTATATTAGGCGCAGTAGACGGGAATTCTGCAACAGTCTTTGTAGTCTAACTGTTAATATGGCAGGTGGTGCTGGTGAAGGTGCATGCTTTTGTCTGCAGAAATGGAGTGTTCAGGAGTCCAGGTTCTTTGTTGGGCTCCTGGTTAAAAATTATGACCCCAGACTGATGCAGGGCGATTTCCAGGGCTCGGAGTGTAAGGCTGAAGCCTGGGACCGATTGACCAGGGAATTCAGCAGTGCTGCTGGTATCCCCTGCACAGGTAAGCAGTGTCATCACCATTTTCATAACCTCAAGAGGAGAAAGAGGGGAACCTTGGACACCTGGGTCCAAGAGGCACAAGCTGGGAATGCCTCACAAATATGTAAGTATGTTTTCCACTGTTTTATCATACTGCAAGCTAAGTATCTGCAAAACGGGTATGCATAATGGTGTGCTTCTCTTCCAGCAGCTGCAGGTGAGAGGGCTCACAATGTCAACTCCCATGCCGGGTGCCTGGCCAGGTTGTGACATGAGTGTGGTAAGTGCAGATTTATTAATGTAACTGTAGTGCAATAATCAAGAAAGAGTAAACCATTTACTGCAATAAAGTATACACAAGAAAAACAGCACTGCAATAAATGGACAGGTAGAACTGTAGAGCAATAAATGGGCAATTAGAACTGTAGTGCAATAAATGAAGAATAACAACTGTATTTCAATAAACAATAAACATTACCAATAATGGTAAGCAAAATGGTGTACAGCAGGATTGTGTTGTCATAACCAGTGCAGTAGATCTGTATACATTGCTTGTCTATAGTAAGGTTGCTGCAGTCAAGTGTAACACTGTCTTCAGGCCAATATCAGTCACATAATGCTCTCTGTTACTCCTAATCCAGCTAATAAAGGTATATGGGTGAGGTAGCCCACTCTATGGGCAGATATTGTGTGTGGACTTCACAGACATTTATAGCTGCAGCCTGTAGCACACATGCACACATCTCTTTGTAAAGGTTTCTGCTAAAGACCTACCCCATGTGATGATGTTTTCTTCTCACCCCAGTAATTTCCAGCACAACATATCAGAAAGGGGCCCTAATCTACATGAAGACCTTATATATTGTATAGTGGTTGCATGCCATTGGCTGATGACAGTGCAAATTAACTGTGTTGGTTGCAATTAGCATTTCAGACCCACAGATTGGTTTTACAGGCAATTTCTTGCTGATGAGAAGCATGTTTAAAAGGAAGGCAGCTGGCTATGGAGAGCCATTCTGTATGAGACTTTCATCACACAGAGCACACCTTTCTGAAAACTTTACTATCACCACATTTCAACAGGGGAGTACTGCACTCCATCAGGTATGTAACTGATTTTGTGTACAACAGGGTGCAGATGGGTGAATAGAATTACAGGTAATAGGGATTACAACATTAAGCCTTTTCTATACCTGTTATAATGACATGTCATTGATCTCATGCTGTCTTACACCTACACAGGACATACAATACATCAAGGGTCCATTGCCTTGTGTCATTGTGGCACACTGGTCTCATTGGACTGTCCCTTTATAGTGGTTGTAATAGCACACTCCTATTTGAGTGGCACTTTTCTGACATATTATTGGGGGGGTTGTCTGTAGGGGACACACCACAGTAGACTCGAGTGCTGGGTGTATGATCATACAGCTGTATCTTTCATGGCACTCCCAGGAATATGTGACTATTGCTACTATCTCAGTTGTATCCACACACTTAGTATGTTTACATACTGTGGAGTATGACAAGTGTGAGCAAACAGTGGTTAGTACTGCCATTTTGTCCTTGCTGTATCTCTGCATAGTGTACTTCCACATATGTGATCCTGTAATGTGTTCCCCCTTGTTGTCTTTAAGGAATCACGTACCCCAGATGCCATGCACCTTTCTCAGATGCGGAAAATGAAATTATACTGGAAGGACTAAGGCAACATGATCACATCCTACTGTCCAGGGGGAAGCAAAACAGGGAACAGTGGGCTGCATTGTGGGCAGACCTTGTCCGTGTTGTGAATGGCATGGGCTATCTTGACAAGACATATGAGCAGGTTTGACACTGCGCAACTGACATGAATAATGCTGCACGACGAAGGGCAGCAGATGTAGCCAGGAATCATACCATCACAGTTGGAGGGCCTGCAGCAGAACAACCACTCTCAGGCACTGAGGAATTCCTAGCAAATCTAGGCACACATGACAGCTGTCAGTCATCCATGACACCATACACATGGAGGTGGGTGCCACAGTTTCCACAGCAGAGGAGCATGCAAGTAGGCTTACTGTGATCAGCATTGTAGTACTACAGCAGTCAGTGTGTCAGGCTGTACATACTGTTACGTGGGTGTCAGGTCTGTGTTCTTTGTGGGTGGGGGTTAACCTCAGTTAACTCTCATACTCAGAATGTGACCAATACAACAAGTAACACAGTAGCTAATGTAAATGTGAGACATATGGACAGATGATCTTGTTGTGCTGTAACATACTTTGGTACTGACATTACCTCACCTATTTTGCTCTGAGGAAGTCTTTTTTGGACGAAAGCGGGGAAGAAAAATGTTTGACTACTAATCCACTTGTGGGTATTTATTATTATGAGTATTGGTGGATTTTTCATGCACAATAGTGCAGGTATTCATGTATCACTTTTTTCTTTCTTATCACAGGTGACCGGGGGTTGGTATATGTCCCCTACACACCCTGATGTCAGTGTCTCTTTGGACTCTGATGATGGTGGTGGCCACAGTGAGTTACAGGTGGGGGTGTCAGGGACTGGATCTGTCCCTGGGGTAGACATCCCACTTCTTCCTCCATTGTCACTGCACACAGTTAGTATGCCCACACATATCGAGTCCCTGGACGCCACAGATATTGGACAGTCAGAAGGTGGGGACATTGAACAGTAAAGTGTGGTAACTATGGCTCCAATGAGTGTAGACACCGGCCATAGCCAGAGAGCTGGCAAAGTCCCACACAGGCGGATTGACAGAGGTGCTTGTAGGAGGCCTGCTGTCCATCCACCATCTGTTACAGGTGTCACATCATGAGTCACGTGGCACATGTTTCAGGCCATCATGGAGGCACAGGCATGTTATAAACAGAACACCAGATGTTTGCTTAGGGTTATGGAGGCAACACAGTCTGACATCCATGACTGCATCCACTGCAATGGGGACACCCTGGGTTGGTTCACTGATGCAGTCGACCGAAGATGGGCTGGGACAGTGTCTGTCTTTGACAGCACATTGTCTGTGCTGGAATGTGTGGTTAGAGTTAACCACTGGACTCATGGACATAGGTCAGCAACCCCCATCTGCTGAGAGTCCATGTGACCATGCACAATCACTATCCCATAGTGGGAAGTACATCCAGTGCTACAGAGGGGAGTGTGCTAGCCACACCATGATGTAGCAGGCCATGGGCACATAGTCCTGGGCATTGTCATAGGGGACACGGTCCCAGCAGACAGCAGTCACTGTCAGGTACTAGCACCACTTCTGATCTTGGGCATGGAGGTTGCAGTGCAACTCCTGGTAGAGCTAGTTCATGTGCTCAGGGCCAGAGATGTCAACTCTACCATGTATGGTCCAAAGTTGTCCAATGTACACACATGTAGGGCTGGCAGTGAGCTTGACTGTGCACATGCAAGCACTCATACACCACTGTCAAATGCAGATCACCTGCAGACACACATGGCACCTTTCCATGCTCCATCTTACTTGCTTCCCTTCCTGACTCACATACATACTGTTAACCATTAGGGTCAGCCTAGGCCTCATGCACACCCACACAACACCATGTGAAAGGGATGATACCCATGCCACATCCCTGTTATCCTTGCCATTGATGCAGGGAAATTAAGCTATTTGCCTGATGTACAGGGTGACTATATTAGTTAAACATGTAATTGTGTAATTTTGCCATGTCACTTGTAGTGGTTAATGTCAGATATTGTATGCTGGCATTTGTCATGAGTACTCCACATACTTTTGTGTACCTTATGCTGTATGATGTTACAATGACTGTATAGTTATACAATGACAGGGTTGTCATGGACCTGTTTCTCTTTCTGTTTCAGGAATCTGTTGGGATAACCTATGGATGCATAGCAGCAACAAAGCAGCACAGGATGGCATGTCAGCACAGCAGAAATATGTCATCAGCAAGGTACAGCACTGTAAGTGCATGGCTCCATAGGTTCTGTGATGCCCATGCCCTGGCCCAGCAATCTAGGAGCCTCAATCCTCACCAATAACACCAGAAAGGGCGTCTCATGTATGAAAAAAGGATAACAAATACACACAGTAAAGTGCAATTTCCCTTAAGAGCACACAGAGATCACAGTCAGTCTGGGGGTGGTCACTCCCTTGCTCTCCAGGTCCCCAATAAGACTCCCCACTGGCACAGCTATAGGGTCCAGATCTCAGCCTAGTGGGCAAGCTAAAACCTCTAGCACCCTCTCTGTCCAGATGAAGAAAGACTTCAGAAAGGCACAAATGCAACCAGCAACGAGAAGTTTAATAAAATAAAGCAGTTTTTGTCCTACCCACTGGTAGAACTTCTTCAGATAAAATGAGTGTGTTACACCCAGGTTTTTATACATTTGTAAAATGCACAATCAATTAAGTAATTGCACCATCAATTAATCAAAAAAGCTGTATAACACTCACTTAAAAAATGTATACCACTCTACCCTGTGTATAGTCACCATGACCTCATTCATAAATACACATTTTACCCTAAAAAATATATCATCAATTACTATTTAATTCCAAAAATATAGACTGTATAAAGATAAATATAAACAAAAAATGTGTATAAATATATATCAGACCACATCTCAAATAAGAAATTACATATATATATATATATATATATACACACATACAAAATGTCATAATATATGTAAATAAAATAAGGTGAGCAAAATTATTTTACTTATTTTATATTATTTTTCTATTCTTTTATTTACATATATCATGACATTATATATATATATATGTTTCTTATTTATTTGAGATGTGGTCCGATGATATATATTTATACACATTCTTTGTTTATATTTATCTTTATGCATTCTATATTTTTCTAAGGAAATCGTAATTGATGATGTATTTTTTAGGGTAAAATGTGGATTTATGAATGAGGTCATGGTGACTATACACAGGGTAGAGTGGGATATGTTTTTTAAGTGAGTGTTACACAGCCCTTTTGATTAATTGATTATGCAATTACTTAATTGATTGTGCATTTTACAAATGTATAAAAACTTGGGTGTAACACACTCATTTTATTTGAAGAAGTCCTACCAGTGGGTAGGATGAAAACATTTTATTTTATTAAACTTCTTGTTGCTGGTTGCACTTGTGCCTTTCTGTGGTCTTTCTTCATTTGGTTTGTTACTTACTTGCTTGCAATTCAAGTTTGACCCTTTCTGTCCAGCCAGTGCTTTGTGTCCTTGCCCAAGTAGCTGACAAACACACTCACACACTTTAAGAAGAGTTTATACAACCACACAGACACTCCTGGGAAAGGCTGGCACATGTTCTCCAACTGTACCCCCTTTCCCCAGACTATACGGTAGTAGCCTGCCACCACCCACTAATAATTAACATCTACTCAAAGGCTCTTAAAAGAGTGTCCAATTATTACTGTGCAATATTATTATCCAATTGGTAGTATGACTAAACAGTCAAAGCTTATTGGAGTGACTTCCTACAGGATCCTTATATACATGCAATGTACTCTTAGAGCTTAACTTATCTCTACACAAAGCAGCTACAGTTGAAAGGTTTTAAAATATTTCATAATAAATAATAAAAACACAAGACAATACTTTTCTTACTACACAATGTTAGTCAAGAGTTCAGAGATCACAAAGAAATAATTCAGTAGTACAGTTCTGACATCACAGAAAACACAGTCTAATCTTTCTAGTTTCTAGCTATTTCTAAAAGAAAACAGGAGTCTAAGATAACTTACATAAGAAAACAGGTAGAGTGCTGATGAGTTGGATGGTCAAGATAAAAATGTTTAATCCTCTCTGGTTCTCTCTGTTTAAATTGAAATTGCAGTTCTGGTTTACATTACATCATTCTTCACAATTTCCTGGAGTTCCCAGCCTACACATTACATCATTCTTCACACTTCTTTTGTTATCTTGCAGCTGGTCAGGAACAGAGCAATAAAAACACATTTGCATGTTTAAATCTAGCAATTTAACTCTTGGTTAAAACGATAGAAATAATTTCTTCATCTAGATTTTTTTGGCATCGCTGTCTACATCAAAGGGTCACCACATGCTTTACTTTGGTCAGTAGAGTGCACTGTTGTCACATTTATTTCCAGTTCCACATGTGACACTATTTCTTTACATTTAAGACAACAAGCCTGTAGTTTACATTCATATTTACAAATGACAGAATTATCTGCAAAATTCTATCTGGATAGGCTGGCAGCCTTCACCCACCCTCCCACAGAGAACTCAAGCTAGTTTTTCAAGGGACCCTTAGAAATGCTGCTTGAGAGGGTTAGGTCTATCTGAGTATACCTACCCCATTCCCTGTCTTTTGAGCCCATCTGCATTGGCATTGCTACTCCTACTGTGGTGCTGCACTGACATATAATATGTTTGCAACCCCAGGCTCCATCTTAGCAACTTGGCATTTTGCTGGCTGGCTCTGTTTAACCATATTAGAGGGTTCTGATCGGTCATTACAGTGAATTTCCTTCCATACAGATAAGGCTGAAGTTTCTGCAGTGCCCACACTATGGCTAGACATTCCTTTTCTACACCTGCACAGCATTCCTCCCTGGGTTGGAGCCTATGACTGAGATAAACCACTGGGTGCTCTTCTCCCTCTAAAGAAATCTGGCTAAGTACAGCCCCACCCCATGGTTCAAAGCATTCACCTGCACAACAAATTATTTGCTGTAATCTGGACAGGCTAACACAGGGGGTCCTCCCAAAGCTTCTTTAACTCCTGGAATGCCTGCTCACATGCTCGGGTCCACACTACCTTATCTGGCCCATTCTTCCTTGTCAGGTCTGTGAGGGGAGCAGCTATGGTACTATAACTGGGGATGAACTTTCTGTAGTACACTGCTGTCCCTAAAAATGGCCTGATCTGCTTTTTAATAACAGGTGCAGGACATGCCTGAATGGCTTCCACTTTGGCAGGTTCTGGCCTTATCTAACCATGCACTCTATGTCCTAGGTAGGAGACCTATTCCATACCCACCTGACATTTGCTCGGCTTAATGGTCAACCCTGCCCTCTGTAGTCTGCACAGCACCTCCCTGACATGTTGAAGGTGCTCTGGCCAGGAATGGATGTAGATAGCAATATCATATATGTAAGCAAGGGGAAACCCTCCTGTTCCTACTAGGATATGATCTACCAGCCTCTGGAAAGTCACTGGGGCATTCTTCATCCCAAAGGACATCTTTGTGAACTCATACAAGCCAAAAGGAGTCACAAAGGTTGACTTCTTTCTAGCACTGGGATTCAAGGGCACCTGCCAGTAACCCTTGGCAAGATCAATGGTTGTAAGATACTTAGCCCCACCCAGCTGCTCTTGGGCCTAATCTGTCCTAGGCATGGGGTGAACATGTGACTCTGTGTGACTATTTAATTTCCTGTAGTCCACACAGAACCTGGTGCTGCCATCCTTCTTTGGTACCAGCACCACTGGGAAGGCCCAGGGACTGTTGGACTCTTGAATCACCCCTAGTTCTAACATCTCCTGTACCTCCTCCCTCAGAGTCTGTTTGACTCTCTCAGGCACTCTTTAAGTGGCCTGCATAATAGGCCTTTGGGGTCCTGTATCCACCTGATGCTGCACCAGGTGGGTGCACCCTGTTTTCCCAGTGAACATGTCCCCAAACTCCTGCAACACTGCTCACATTTCTCGAACCTGGGGTGGAGATAGCTGCTGGGACATTGCTACCCCTTCCATTGAGGTGTCAGTCCAAGCCTCTCTGAGGAGATCAGTCACAAGATCTCCCTCAGACTCTTCCTGCAATCCACTGCAAATGCTCAGCAGAAGGGCCTCCCTATCATGGTAAGATTTCATTATGTTAACATGGTACAACTTGTGCCCCGCCTTCTGCCTAGCAGTTCCACTATGTAGTTAACATCACTTACCTTTCTTGCCATCTTGTATGGTCCCTCCCAAGTTGCTTGCAGCTTGTTGTGTCTGACAGGAATGAGAACCATTATCTGCTGCCCTACAGCATACTCTCTAGCTCAAGCACATACCACACCTTTTTCTGTTGTTGGGCTTCTGCCAGGTTCTCCTGGGCCAAGCCCATGAGTTCCCTGAGCCTTATCCTGAGGTTTAGGACATATAATACAACAGACTCCTTGTGAGACTCACACTCTCCTTACCACTCATCTCGAATTAAATCTAGAGGTCCCCTCACCCTATGCCCATACAGCAACTCAAAGGGTGAAAAACCTGTAGATTCCTGAGGAACCTCTCTGTAAGCAAGCAACAGATGAGGCAAATGTTTGTCCCACTCCCTCTTAAACTGATCTGCAAATGCCCGTAGCATGGACTTGATAGTAGAGTTTAACCTCTCAACAAGACCATTAGTCTGGGGATGGTAGAGGATGGTATTCATGTGCTTCACCCTACAGGACTTCCACAGACAAGCCGGCAGGTCTGACATGAATTTGGCACCTCTGTCAGTCAGTATTTCTTTTGGGAAACCTACCCTGCAGAAACTCTCTAGCAAAACATTTGCCACCTTCTCTGCCTCAATGGAGGACAAAGCCACTGCCTCAGGGTATCGTGTAGCATAATCCACTACCACTAGGAAATACTTTTTCCCTGTGAAACTTGGGTTACTCAAAGGACCTACAATATCCATAGCTACCCTCTGAAGTGGCTCCTAAATCACAGGAAAAGGCATCAAAGGAGCTCTCACCTTGTCTCCTGCCTTGCCTACCTTTTGGCATTGCTCACAGGTCCTGCAGTACCCTGTTACATCTCTGGAAATTCCAGACCAGTAGAAGTTCTGTATAATATGCCTCTTTGTAAGTTTTATGCCCATATGACCTGCAAAGGGAATATCATGGGCTATGGCTAGAAGCGCCAGATGGTAGGCTCTAGGCACTACCAACTGCTGTACTCTCTCACCTTCTAGCCCTCCCTCAGGTGTCCACTCTGTATAGTAACCCTTTGTCCCAGTATACAGATTCCCCTTTCCTTGAGAATCAGGTGCCTCCCAAGCTACCTGCCTCAGGCCTTGCAATTTAGGGTGTGAGAGCTGAGCCTGTCTCAACTTTCTCCTTGTAACCCTTCCTAGCTCCCCTTCCACAGGAAGTTTGTCATCCTCTGACAGTGGTGCCTCACTGTCAGCCTGGGTACTACTACTTACCTCTAACTTTGCTGTCACTCTGTCCAAGGGACCATCAGTACCCCCAAGCAGCTGTGGCTCACCTTCAGTCTCACTGCTAAAGGGTAGCTCCCTCCCTGAAATAACCGCTTCACCAGTCCTGGCTGCAAGTATGCAGTCTGTCTGGGTCTGCCCCAGGCTATCAGACTTACCTGCTTGTCTACAAGCTGACTGCATGTAACCGCACAAGCACAGGGTACTGCACTATCAAAATGATTCCCTATCAGGACATCTGTAGGTATATCCTCAAACACACCTACTTGCTGGCTTCAATTTCCACCCACCCAGTCAAGGTGAACCCTAGCCAAAGGTATTTGGAATGGGATCCCCCTAAAGCCCTGGCTGTAGTAGACTGCCCAGGCAAGTAGTGCTCCTCTGTAACCATTGCAGGCTTTACAATGGTTATATCAGAGGCTGTGTCTCTCTTGGCAATGGCTTCTTTGAAATTCATTACAATAGGATATAACCTCTGGTGGTAGTTTGGTACCCTTGTTGTCCCAAGATGACCTACTATTGGCATTTTGTCTTTCCCACTTACTGGCTCCCTCATGTTTTGTTCCCCACCTTGCCTCCATGGACACCTGTATGCCACATGCCCCCCACTAGTTGCATTCAAAACATTTAACCCTAGCTCCTGGACTTGTACCTGGAATAGTGGCTTCCCCTGCTACTGGCAGATTCTGTTGGGGCAGTCTGTGCTGCCCACCATGGGTTCCTTTAGACCCATGAGCAGTACTGGGGGGCCCCCTTAATGGGCAGGGATGCCCTGCCTGCCAGGTATAGGTCTCCCTTCTTCCCCAACTCATCTGGAGTAGCACATTGTCTATCAGCTAACCAGATTCTCATGTCCTCAGGCAAAGTGCTAAGAGCTTGTTCTCTCACCAAAAGGTCTGCTAGCCCTTCAAAAGTGGTGACCTGACATCCACTCACCCCTCCTATTGGAATAAGTGCTCATATCAGAAACATATTCACACACACTTTCATCTGCCTTGTGTCTATGCTCATGAAACTTTTTCCTCTATGTTTCAGGTGTTAGCTTAAAAACTCTAATAGACAATTTTTTACAGCAGTATAATCAAAAGATGCAATGTCAGACATTTTAGACAATACAGATACAGCTGTACCATGGAGTAAGGGGGTCAGGAACCATACCCAGAGCCTTTGGTCAACACTATACTGTTTGCATACCCTCTCAAATATATGAATGAAACTATCAAAAATTCCCCCCTCCTTAAACTGCGGAAGAAATTTACTGACCTGTTGTGCTTCTGGGGTCCAGTTACTCCCTTCCCCATTACCTCCATGACTCTGGCGAAGAGTCAGCATTTCTCTCTCTTGCTTCCTCTGCCTCTCCTTTTCCTCTGCTTCCATCTCCAAAAGCCTGGCCTCCAACTCAAGTCTCTTTAGCTCCAGATGGATTTTTAAGTCCTCTGCAGAAAGGTTGAGCTGTTCATTCTTCGAGGGTATCATATCTCCACTGCCAGTCTGATTGTCCTCCTGGTTGCTGTTTTCTGATGCAGCTGTAACCAAGGCTGCAATCAGGTCTGCCTTAGTCAGGTTTCCATGCACTAGTCCCCTAGCCTGGCACATCTCCGCCAGCTGGCTCCTTGTCAGCTTTCCATACTCCTCTGCTGACATGCTGCCTGCTCACCCTGACTAAGCTAACAAAATAAATAAAACAATTGTGATCTGAACTCTGAGTATTCACTGCATGGCTGATTTAGAGAACAAAACACCTTCAAAGCTCACTGTGCACAAGCTACAGGATTCACTCTACCCACAGCACTACAAGCCAATTAGTATTTGCCACCAATTAATATGTGATGTAGATATCCCACCTCTGTCAAACAATTAATATGTGATGTGGATATCCCAACCACTGCCACCAATTAATATGTAATGTGGATATCCCAACCACTGCCACCAATTAATATGTGATGCCCCACGCCCGGGTCCAGCAATCTATGAGCCTCAATCCTTACCACTAACACTAGAGAGGGCATCTCATATATGAAGAAAGGATAACAAATACACACAGTAAAGTGCAATTTCCCTTAAAAACACACAGAGATCACAGTCAGTCTGGGGTTGGTTTTTCCTTTCTCTCCAGGTCTCCAATAAGAATCCCCACTGGCACAGCTATAGGGTCCGGATCTCAGCCTAGTGGGCAAGCTAAAACCTCAAGCACCCTCTCTGTCCAACCAGTGCTTCATTTCCCCGCCCAAGTAGCTCACACAAACACACACACACACACACACACACACACACACACACACACACACACACACACACACACACACACACACACACACACGCACACACACACATACACACACATTTTGAGAAGAGTTTATACAACCACACAGACACTCCTTGGGAAGGCTGTCACAGGTTCTCCAGCTGTGCCCCCTTTTCCCAGACTATATGGTAGCACCTGCCACCACCCACTAATAATTATCAGCTACTCAAAGGCCCTTAAAAGGATGTCCAATTATTACTGTGCAAGATTATTATCCAATTGGTAGTATGACTAAACCTTCAAGGCTTATTAGAGTGACTTGGTACAGGATCCTTATATACATGCAATGCACTCTTAGAGCTTAACTTATCTCTAAACAAAACAGCCACAGTTGAAAGGTTTTAAAATATTTAATAATAAATAATAAAAACACAAGACAATACTTCGTACTACACAGTGCTAGTCAAGAGTTCAGAAATCACAGAGAAATACTTAAAATAATTCAATAGTACAGTTCTGACATCACAGAAAAACACAGTCTAATCTTTCTAGTTTCTAGCTATTTCTAAAAGAAAACACAAGTCTAAGATAACTTATATAAAAAACAGGCAGAGTGCTGATGAGTTGGATGGTCAAGACAAAAACATTTAATCCTCTCTGGTTCTCTCTGTTTAAATTGAAACTCCAATTCTGATTTATATTACATCATTCGTCCCACTTTCCTGAAGTTCCCAGGCTACACATTACATCATTCTTCACACTTATTTTGTTATCTTGCAACTGGTCAGGAGCAGAGCAATAAAAATACATTTGCATGTTTAAATCGAGCAATTTATCTCTTGGTTAAAACAAAAGAAAGAATGTCTTCATCTAGTCTTTTCGGCACCACTGTCTACATCAAAGGGTCACCACATGCTTTAGTTTGGTCATAGAGTGCACTGTTGTCACATTTATTTCCAGTTCCACGTGTGACACTTTTTCTTTACATTTAAGGCAACAAGCATGTAGTTTACATTCATATTTACAAATGACAGAACTATCTGCAAAATTCTATCTGGCTAGGCTGGCAGCCTTAATAGGTTCATATGTATATAACAGGCTAACAAAGACTATGGCAGTATTCAACGTATCCCTAATCTGTAAACAGGTCTGCTACCTTGATAAGTATCACCAAGGTTTTGGAAACTCCCACATCTACAAGCTGTTGTGATGGAGATGGCCCATCTACAAATATCCTGTGCCAGTATAGACAGTTACCAGACACCAGCTATGATTGTCATGTTCTGCATCCCATTTTGTAAACTGCACATGTTGTGTCACAGCAGATGTGGGCTTCTCATGCATGGGGGAGACCCGTTGCATGTAGGGTGTACTGTCTGTGTTATATACCTGTCTCTCCAGCATGCACTATGTATACCACAGTGATGCTGAAGGCATATAGAACAGGCGAGACATGTATTAGTCCTGTCATGGATACTTGAAAGGTACACAGTGGGATCTAACACCTCCCTGTATAGAGCCATATACATCCCCTTCAAAGTATTTAGGAGACAGACTACACATGTGCGGTCATGACACAGACTCCATAGGACATGTTATCTACACTGTGTATTGGTGTACCATGGAACCTGTGTGGCTGCTACAGTTGTACAATATGCTTGTGTAGTGAGATAGCAAGGGTGCCATTGTACACAATGATAGCTGTGATGACTGCCACATTCAGTATAGCAGTGACAGTTTGGGATTTACATCCCAAACCTGTTGGTATAGGTTGTACAACAGTGAATACATCCCCACATCTTATCGACCAGTGAGAGTCAAAGGCTATGTTACTCTCTGTGTCCATAACTCCATATGTAATGGCTCAACTATATGTGATGTGTGGACACTACAATATTTTGTATGGGTGGATGATTTCCCAGAGGATAGCATTGTGCAGTCATTGACAGTTATTCTTTGTCAGTAGCTCAGAGTACAACTGACTGTGTCTTAGGCCATCCTGGATAACTGATGGTTCTGTGTGGGATTTTGTGACAGCTCCCAATATGCAATCAACTGCTGATTTACTCAGTCAGAGGTCACTAACAGTGGCTGTGACTTTCGAGATGGAATAGGTAGATGGGGTACGCTAATAATGGAGGATGGTGAACTCCACTGATGACTGGCGTCATTGCAGCATAGGTCACCCAGTGCTGTCTTCCCAGATTATGACTGTCAGACACTTGCCTATCCACCAGCTGACTTAACACTCTGCACATGATGTACACAGTTTCCAGCAAGGCTTGCTGGCCTAAAATTGTCATCCACCTTGTCAGGCCATGGTTGGTGGAGTGAGACATATGTCTGACATCCACTGCATAATGTAACAATCAATGGGCTCCGCTGGTTGTAGTCAGTAGGCATGATCTGGCCTTGAGCAAAAGTAACAGTATTTGGTCCAGTGTCAGTAGGTGTATGACAGTGTCAGTGCTTCTATCCATGCTAACTCCTATCATGACATTTCAGGTGACATGACTCAGAGATCTGTGGACAGTGCTTGGTACTACATACTAGTTGTCCTCTGTGCAAGTAAGTATTGCAGTTACTTCCAGCATGTTGCAAGAAGAGAGTCATGCAAGGTGTCTGTACAGAGTACAGACAAACATGTTAGGGAAGTGTAATATGTACACACTGTGTTGCTTGGACATGCTGTGGCTCTCTTGCCCAAAGGATGGTCCAGGTCCTTACCTACAATGCCTTGCAGCGGTGCAGTGACATCCCCACATGGGGAACCAATGTAGTGCATCATGTGTTTACCAGTATGGGTGACCAGTACAGCCCCCACAATGTGAGGTTCTCCCTGGTGGGATCTGGCAACAGATCAATCTCCTTAGAACTACTGGCACATATCTCCCCCTTGCTGACAATATAGACATATATGTCAAGACAGCCATTTATTACCCCCTGTGGGATGGTTGACATATCATGACTGCATACCCCCCTTCAAATGGGACAGGCAAGTATGCAGAGCTCTACACCCATGTATTATGTCAGCAGAATTAGAACTGCATGAACTCAGCTGTATGTGACAGGAGGATCACAGGCTCATCATGCCTCAGCAAACCTGACTGATGGACAACTGCCATTAGCAGGCTGTAAAATAACAATTTGTAACTGGCCTCTCAAATGAAGGTACACAGCATCTATTGCACATGATAACACTCCAGGCTGCATCCCACATGTGAGCCGACAAGGATTACTAACACCATTGGGAAACCCTTGCAATCATATTGATACTACTGTCTGCACACTGGCTGAGTGGACAACAGCAGCTTTTATACCCTTGCACTGAGGTGCTGCATCTACTGTCCAACTAACTATACACCTTGTTGTTTGAGTATCCATATCTGTATGCCCATAGGGACAATCATTGTGGAGCTGATCAACACACATACATGTGTGCTACACACAGTTAACTGTGCACAGCTTGGATGTGTGACGGGGAGCATAACTATTACACATGTTGGACATTTCTGAGGTAGTCCCCATGGACCTGGGTGAGGGTACATCAGGGCATACAACCCCTTAGACTGATCCAAGTCACCTGACTGTATAACCATCTCAGGCAACATTTACAAAGCACCCACTTAGGCATCCACAATACTGTCATTGTAGGCGTCACTGTGGCCCATTGCTGACATACATATGCAACCTAGGGACACCTGCCTCCAATAGCTGATCTGTAAGCAGCAGTGCTCAACAGATTGCAGTCCTGGGTCCTCTACTGATTGGAATCCATTCCACCACAATACACTCGACTGCTGACTGACTGTAGCTAACAATGTTGGCTGATGCCTGCAAATTGTGAGCACTCATAGAGTCACTGTGGTATGTCACTATCCTGCAAAAGGATATTGTGAGCACATGCCTGTTGACATACTAATGGCCATAAACTCCATGCAAATATATATGTAGTATAATTTCTATCTGTTAGACCTACGTACCTGGTAAGTAGCACATTAGTCACAAAATGTGAAGTACATACTTGGGTGAATGAACTGGGCACACAGACCTGGCCACATGGGTATGCACCTAATGTGCCTCAGATTACCATGTCTCTACAGTGGTATGGCAGGAATCATATAGCATAGCTGAGGCCACACTCACCTGTAAGTGACATACTCATAACCTCCAAGTACTCTTCCCTCAGCATGCCTATATCTGAGTGCAATGGCCATTTGATGATATACCTTTCCAAGCAGTACTGGTACTTGCACACAACAGTGTGGTGCCTCACAAGGGCACTTAAGTCTTCAGTATGTGTTCAATGGGAATAGTCTGCACTGAGTGTCATTGTCACCTGTGGCATATAGACTACTCAGAGGTGATTTGTGCCTTGCATGCAGGCCAGTATGTGACCCTGCTTGACTGCATATGCTGCCTGTCTGTAGGAGGGATAGTAGATGGATAACTCAATGTAAAGACATTAACCTCATATGTTACGTTAGTACTACATGCTTGTGGGAGAGATTTGTCTAGTAGACTTAAACACACCCTTGAAACAGAACCCTGCCTAATGGCAAACAGAACACCTCATCACATGCCATCTGTATGACTGGCTGGGTGATCAGCATCTCAACATAGGTCATCTGCCTGTGTCCCTCTTGAACTGAGGCAATATGTTCTGATCCTGTAACCACAGATATAAAGATGTCTATGACTGTGAGGGCTGTATGGTCATTATGTTAGTGAAGGTTAATCATCCTGTGGTTCCATAACATGATATAAAATTCTCTAACAGGGTCACACACAAACATGACTACGTTGAGGCTGGCATCATTTCCATTCACTGCGTACATGATATGCCATGGCACACACATAGTGCAAGTTGACTGAATGTAGATGAGAACACTTACCTATTTAATGGTACACACTACAGATCACAGTAGATGATGCCTGCAACACACCTTATGTTTGCTAGTACTATTGTTTCAGGACATATTATGCTTGATGACATCAGCAGGCTTTGTTGTGGTCAGTCCTTTGGGGACCACATTACACGCAATTAATAAAATACTGCAAAACCATACCTATTTCTAAGTTATAAGGTGGTCATAATTATGCCATCTGGGCATCTATATGCACTGATTAACTTGGAGTGAGATTAGAACATGCAGCTGTCTTGTCTTGCACATTATAGATCACAGTATTGATTGCAAAAACCACAGATTAAATCTGATTCTACATTGTCAGCTGTTAGTCATAAGGTGGATGACATCATCAGGCCTTGTACAGGAGGGCAGTTTGGAAGCCAGCAGCAAGTTACAGGGCCCAAAAGTGCATAACTATTGCAAGTGGATAGACCATGAGGGCATAGTAGTTGTTTTGCAGGGGGTATACACACACACACACACACACACACACACACACACACACACACACACACACACACACACACACACATATATAGCCTGCAGTGAGATAGAACCCCTACATATCTAGTTTTACACACTATAGATCACAGCATTTATCGCACGTGCAACAGCTTAAGTCTGATGCTATATTGTTAGCTGGTAGTCTTAAGGTGGATGACATCAAACTCAATTATCACTCCTGCATAATGATTTATGTATTCTGTTTATCTCCGGCTGTATTTTCACACTCCCTCTCTATCTCCCCTGTCAAGTTACATCACTGATCAATACATGACAAATTAAGTAAAAAACAATAGATATTTTCCAAAATATAAAATGTTTTTACATGACATCTTGGCTGCATATATACTACTACCTCATCATGTTATTATACTCTTTCACTCTCTTTGTATAGCATCGTATTCCCTGGTATTATTTTGTACTACTTTCTATTTTTTGCATTACTTGCTGTTCCTCTGTATTACTTTTTGTATTTGTCATTCATTTATTATATTTTTTTGTATTTTTGTCATTTATTATTGTACATTGTTCTATGATTTATTAAGTAAATGTGGAGTTTTTTTCCCTGGGCCTCCACTGAAAAAGGACCTGTGTCCAATTGGACTTTCCTGGTAAACAAATGTAAAATAAATGATAAAAAATCAGGCCTTGTTAAAGAGGGCAGTTTGGAAGCAAGCAGCAAGCTACAGCACCAAAAAGTGCATAACCATTACAGGTGGATAGCCCATGCAGACATGGCAGTTGTTTTGCAAGGGTATACACACACACATGCATACCTGCACCAAGTAACCTGGAGTGAGATGAGAACCCCTACCTATCTAGTCTTGCACACTATAAATAACAGTATTCATTACATGCACCACAGCTTAAGTCTGATAGTATACTGTCAGTACGTAGTCTTAATTGTGGATGACATCATCAGGCCTTGTAGATGAGGGCAGTTTGGAGGCCAGCAGCAAGTGTCAAAACATTCATAACCATTGCAGATGGGTAGCCCATAAGGGCATGGCAGTTGTTCTGCAAGGGGATATACACACACACACACACAGATGTGCACCAAATACCTGGAGTGAGATTAGAACCCCTACCTATCTAGTCTTATTAACTAAAATCACAGTATTTATTGCATGAACCAGAGGTTGAGATTGGTGAATATGTGATTGCAGGCACAGTACTCGTGCATTACACACACTAGGCTTGTGTTGAACAGCATCTGTGGCCTGCAGAGTGATATTGTTTCATACTGTTATCTGCATCAGGTATCGTAGCAGTGGGAAAACTGTTATTATCCAAGCTATGTGTGTAGAGTTACCAGTATGGCCATATGTGGCTGCTTGCAGTTAGATAGGCAAACCTGTGGGCAGGAACAATGTGCCCTGTCCATGCGTGCATTGACAACATTATACATTATACATTACAACACTTGCTCATCTGCATCTCTCTACTTGGTGAAGCAGGCACCGAGGTCTGTAGGTAAGTGGATTATGTACTGTTGCTCCCTTAGTTTGGATCCTTTGAGAAACAGTATGGCTGCATGATAGTGCAGATTTATTCGCCATTATTAGGGTATGCAGGACAATACAAACATCCACACACATATTTATGTAATTAACAAGAATGTATATATATAAATGTAGCTGTGTGTGTACAATATATATATACATACATATATTGAATTTAATTGAATATTAGGACTGAGGTTCCTAATGTTACACCACACACGGAATTACAGTATGTGAAAACACTGATATAATAATATCTCATGTGCAAAAGATGTGAATACTTCAATTTCAGAAACATCAAGACCATCACTCATGCTAACTTCTCTAATCCACTGAGTCACACAGGCTGCCAGACAGAGAGAGGTCATTCATCACACATTCAACAGCACGGATATGTACATAGTTATTTCTGCTTTAGGTGGGACATACAATGTGTGTTAGAGTACTATGTTACAGCCCTGAGATTGACTGGTCTGCTGATATACCATTGCTGACTTATAGTTAAAGCAGTTATATGGGAACACTGCTATGCTGGGAGTGGAGCAACAACAGCACATGATCTGCTGGGATAGACATTAGTCCAAATATCATGTGACCCCACTGTTTAACATCTCTCTTGACTGATGTAGTGAATATTCCAACCATGAGGCCTAGTGATTATTAGGGGACACATACTGTTGGACTAGGTATCTGTAGTCTCATATGGATGTTAAAGTTGTCCAAATATACCACTATATTTCCTTGCATAAATGCAGCAGATCCATACACATGATACCGTATTATAGTAATCCTTACTATTAGTGTGTAGGGTAGAGACTTACCTTAAAAATGCAGTAGCTGACAGAACTGTAGTTCAGGGCTGAATTTGTGTGATGAAGGAAGTACACAGGCCATACATGGATAGGTAAAGGTTGTATGGGTTGTCTGGCATCAACAATTTTAATATATGTATGTGAGTAGGAGTAAGGTGTCAGTCCATAGGTTGTCAATGAATGTGCTACACGTTGCCTCTTAGCCAAAGCCAGGACACACTGGGAAAACCTACATCTGCCTACAGGGACATCATTAGAGGGTTCCTCCTCTGAGTCCTCCTTTGAGTGTGGCTGTGATGACCTAGGCACTGGTGGGGGGCTGTGTATCCCTTCCCTTTGCTGATCCTGCTGCAGATGTTTCCACAGGATTATATTGTGTAGCTTGGTACATACTGTGAATATCTGTGGACATGTGGCTGGAGTGTACTGCAGGGCTCCACCAGATAAATCGAGGTACTGGAACTGTGACTTTAGAAGCCCAAACACATGCTCTGTGCTGTTCTTAGTTTGTGCCTATGCCTCATTATGGCATTCTTCCATGGGTGTGAGTCTTCATTTCTGATGGGTTTCAGGACATAGCCAGCATCCCCAGTAAATGGTCATGTGGGATGTCCCCCCTAGAAAACATCTGGTACAACTGAGATGCATGCCAGATATGAGAGTCATGATAACTGCCAGGGCTGCCAGCACATACATTCATGATAATGCCCTGGGAATTGCACATGACTTGGCAATTGATGGAATGGTACACCTTGCAGTTGATGTAGATTCTACCCTCCTCACTGGGTAGTGACTTGATGTGTACATGAGTGCAATCTATGGGACCCAGTACCTCAGCGTAGTGTGCTATATGGTAGAAGTGTTGCATATTGCTGACCCTCGCCTCAGGGTGAGGGAAAATAAATGTGCTCACTGGCATGTGGTAGCATGGCATCCAAGAAATAGTGGACTACCCTGCATGCTGATGCCTGTGAGACTCCCATCATGTCACCGGTTGGTCTTTGGAAGGTACCTGAAGCTAGTTCTTTAGGGCTACACATACCTTTGTTTCTACTGGGATGGGTTCCCCTCTGTTGGCTCTGGGTCTGAGTTGAGGGCAGCAGAGCTCAGTGATTTCTTGTAGTACATCCCTGTGCACCTTGTAACCCTCTATATTCTCCAGCTCATGTAGCTCCTGGAAGGTTACCCAGGGCCTGAACATTCTTCTCCTTCTCTGTCTGGGCCTGTTGTCAGCAGCAGCAGCACTGACTTCAGCATCTAGCAAATACAGATACAGCAGACCTGCAGCAGCCCCTAGCATTCTTTCAGTTAAAATTCCCAAGTCTGTACTCCAACGGTGCAGAGTATGGGGAAGAATCAGATTATAGGGCGTATGCATACTTTATAGTGCTCTGCTGTAGGTGCTGACTCTGTGATTGGCTACCTATGATGCATTGCGCCTGCCTAGTATATCATTAACATCATTTAATGGCCGTAGATTAAGTTAAACAGAAGTCAAAACTAATTAATATGTCATTGGCTTTAGATACACTCAGCACTGTGTGGCACGCCACCCAGACATGCACCCCATAGGTAAACAAAGCTTAGCACTCAGTACTCACAACCCCAGATTTCTGTGCTCAGCATAGTGACATGCCACACAAACATGCAGAAACACACTCCCTTTAGTTAAACAAAGCTTATACATTAGTGCATACACCCCCCCCCCCCGAAAGGACCAGCTCAGCACAGTGGCATGCCACACAAACAGGCACAGCTAAGCTGAAATAAGCTTAGAAGTTATTGGACACACCCTTCCCTGATGTCAGCTACCTTCTCTGTAAACACCAACATAGTTATGTGCCTACATAAAGGAGATATGCAGACATAATTGCCCCTTTATACTATTTAGTAACTCCACCTCATTTGCATAGGTATCTGTGCTCACAGTCTGGAAACTGCACACTTCAAAGTCCTGCCACATTAGCAACAGCACCAATGCACCATTGCAGATATTCCATGCAGGGTCCTGTAATACATTTCTGTCACATATTAATTTTGTTTTTTCCATTTTTTTTTATTTTTTATAAAGCATGTTTGCGCACTGTGGAGCACCACACAAACATGTCCAGATTATTTAAAAAAAATAATTTAATTTAACTTATTTCCTTTAATTTTTCAGACATATGGAGGATAGTTTTGCTCTTATTTGTACATGATATGCCATTTCTGTCCATCTAGCTACATTTTTACAGCCCCTTTTGTCTGTCTACTTTCCTGTACACAGAAGATTTCCTTGTACATTAGAGACATTGACACGGGGTTTGCAGCGCTGCCTGTCTGCTTGCTGGATCACTCTACCTGCCTCATTTGCATGAGATTCTCCTGCTTATGAGGTGATTTGCTTACCATGGAACTTCCCATGTGGCACAATGCCTACACGGTAAAACAGACCATGTAGGCTTTAAATTCCCCCCAGTATGTTTTCAATCCATTTTGCACACATCTATATATACTGTTTATAAAATATGTGCTTAAATTCTACATTCATTTAAAACTGTGACCCATATGTTTTCCATATTAATTGTAACTCTAATGTTATATCAATTGATGACCATACAAAATACTTTAGTAAAATTTAATATGTTAGCACATGGAACTCTCCAACAGCTGGGATCATGCTTACCATTTATTAGTGTTTGAGTTGAAACTGATTTTTAATTTCATTATCTCATTTTCTTTATTAGTGAATAAATTCAGATGCTGGGGAAATTCTGAAAATTAAGCAGTACTATTTTGCTTCAATTTTCTGGTGATTATTTTTCTTAGTATAGCCTCTGAATGCCCCCCAAAAGATTATTTCTTCATATGAGATGGTAAAGGAGCATTAAACCAGAGCCAGATCATGGTCAAATGTGGCCCTAGTCAGGGTAATGGCTCAGCCCACTTGCAGCCATTCCAGTGTCCCATTACTTGGCTATTTCTCCCTATTTACCATAAACACTGCTCAAACCTGTCAGTGTACATATTATTTTCTTTTTTATTTCTGCAATGATTAGAGATATTTAAAACTTTTATTTCAAATGTTATAGCATGAACACTGATAGCCTTTTCCTCAACCCCACTAGTTTCTTTGTTTTTTCTCCACAGGCCCAGTAGTTTCTTTGTTTTTTTTTTTTTAATTTTTTACCTCAACCTGCTAGTTTCTTTTTTTTTTTCCCCTGAGCCCTAGTTTCTTTGTTTATTCTTTTTTTCCTCAAGCCGCTAGTTTCTTTTTTTATTTATTTTTTTCCTCAACCGACTAATTTCTTTGTCTTTCATTTGCTAAACAAAAATGCAGTCTCACATTGAAAATAGACTTAGCATGAACAATAGGTTTCTCTGCCCATTCATTGAAACAACATTGAACCCCACATTTAAAGAAAATGCATCTGGTCAGTGGTGGATTAACTTTACCTTTATAGGGTCATAGGTAGGTACTAGGCTATTGGCTATAGGGCCTATATAAGCCTAGCCAAACGGTACCCTGGCTTTTGCCAACCAAGAAAATTATTTTCCTGTGCCCCTGTCAAGCAGTGCCACAGAAGTGATCCCCGGGGTGAATTTCCTATCTCCCATCCAATCATTAAGATTTTTCTTGAAGAGTGCTAATGAGGAGCTTTGTTTGATATATATAGGTAGTTTCTTCCAGAGTATGGGAAGTCTGTTTGGGCTATTTTCAAACTATAGGCCCCTTGTACACATTTTTATGACTACATATATATGCATATGTTTTTTGATGCACCTTCCTGATTGTATTAGACAATATTCCTTGTATAATACAACACCACTTCTAAGAGTGTGCTTTAAATTTGTAGGTTTGAACATTTTTCCAGTAAGCAATGAAATAGAACATATGAACCAATAATGACAAAAATATACATTTCTAAAAATTTCAACCACAAAGAGCCACTCAGGCATCTGTCATTACAATCAATCCACCAATGTCAGTCAATATACACAATCTCTGCAGAAGCAAAAGTCATTTGAATAACTCCACAGTAAAGAAATCTGTAACTAATAAATACGTTGCTGCTGGCAAACAATTTTGCATTTCAGTGTACAAATCCAGTGCCTGCTGCCCTTGAAGAATAAGTTACCCGCACTGCATTAAAAAAAAAGAAATTGGTAACTGGTAATATTGCAATAGGGAATGGCTGTCAAACAAACAACAGGTTCATAGTTACTAGACATCTCATCCAAAGAACATATGCAGGAGGGTAGCACCCCCCAAAGGGTACTGCAATATTAGCAATCCATCTACATGGTGTGTGAGTAGAACTCAGTCTTCTGCACCAGAGGCAAGAAGTATGCTACCTGTTCTGCTACTACCACCACTTTCAAATTTTATAGCACAGACACTGTTGATGGTTATTTGCTAAACAATGCAGTTACACATTGAAAACAGACTTAGCATGAGCAACAGGAAACTTCTCCTCCCTTGAAACTCAACATTACTTGAAAATTCGCCAAAACTCAACATTATTTCAAAATGCACTGAAACTCAACATTATTTGAAAATGTACCTCCTGATGATAGTTTGGTAGTTGCTGTAGAGGATTCAGGCTCTTGTCTCCTATACTGAAGGTACAGGGTTTGAGCCTGAATAAGTTAATCAACCTGCCATCCCTAATTGGACCATCTCTCACACACACACACACACACACACACACACTTCTTGTCATCACACCCATTCTCCATGCTTGCGTATTTGTCTTTCATCCAGCAAAGGAACAGATCGCTGATACTTAAAATCCCATGTGTGATGCTTACACTCCCAAAGTTCCTTGCACAAAGTCTCAACATTTAAATGTGAGCGTGTCTTTAGTACAAAACATGTACAGAATCTACTAAAGATGCACAGAAAGTATGTCCTTAAAGATGAAATGTAACACATGCAGAGTGCATTCTTAAAGAAGAAATATGTTTGTATTTGTTTAAATTAAATATTGTCAATAAACACTTTATTTAAAATAATAACTGGCTAAAGAGTTTAGCATTTATGTACATAAAAATAAATGCTTTTGTCCCACAATACTCTGTACATACTTCACCGGAAATAAATATCTCTTCAAACACAATCATTTATATACAATTAATTAAATTAATCAAATGACCCCAGATCATTCAAATAAAAACATTTGCCATTAAAATTTAATGTATTATTACCTCGTACAAGAGTGTGTAGTAATTTCATATTACACATGAAGACTTTAATTGTTGCTAGACGAAATGTTAAATTATGCAATTAAAAATATTTGTGACCAAAGTAATTAAATTAAATAAAACATAATAACATCCTTAAATCAATGTAAACAAACATACCTAAGTAATGTTAAAAAGTGATGACAAAATTAAAAAGTTTAATGAGAAGAAAAAACAGATAACTATGCATCTAATGCACGTAAGTAATACAGTGTTCATATTAAAGGTAAACAGTATAAAAGTGGCAAAAAACATTATTTTAAAATTATCTTGTATAATTGTTCATGCTTCTTTCCACAAAATGAGAAAATGCCCTCTATGAAAAAAAACTTTATAAAATGTCAATTTCTCAGTAAAATGAAGAACCACTATTCAAACCAATTGATACTAACAGTGAACAAAACTTCTGATTATAATTTTGCAGCTCTCAATTTTAGTACTAGTGTAATATAGTTGCAAAATCATTGATCCTGGGTGAAACTTTGGCATTTAAATGTGATTGACAATAGTTCCTTATATTCTATGGAAGTTTCCCTTGCTTCTTCCCTATGTCTTGTTTTACTATCTCCAGAATACCAAACAGGATTTTTTTTAACTTTTTGCATACGAAAATCTGCTTATACAGGGCATTCTTAGGATTACCATTCTTGATATAATAATGCTCATATACTCTTTTCCTGAGAGCGCTGTCCATCTTATCAGCATAAAATGCATCACAATCCATACATACTGCACTCTACACCAAGTCAAAGATGTTGCAGGTACTGTGTTGCAAAGTTATACTACAATTACCTCAAATAATAACAGTGTCAAATTCCAAAATGTATTTACAGTAAGGGCAACATCCACATTAAAAGTCTGTCTAATGTTGTGTTTATTAGTAAAGTAATGTCCTTCAGACCTCCTTTTTAAATTACAACAAATCTTGTGAATGAATTGAGGTTTATCACCCAAACATTTGTAAATATCATCATTTGCCTTGAACATGCTCTAATTTTTAATAATAATGTTTTGGACAGTTCTAGATCCAATACCATACATTAGGGCCATAGCTCACTCATAGCCTGCAAAAGATTGCCTTTTGGGCCCTGCGGATTATTTATTAGGAACAGTGTTGGCTTTAAGAGGTTCAAAATGCTTAATTAAAACTAACAGGGGCTTATATTTTTGTCCCCACCTTAGTGTAACTTATTCACAAATGTTGTTAATTAAAGATTGTGGGTAGCACCTCTATAACAACATGACAAAATGTTTACACTTTTCTTCTTCAAATTTAGCATGTATTGACACCATCTTAGCCAACCTCATAAGCTATCTCTTCACCAAGTTCTTTTTGAAATGAAGTGGGTGATAACTGCTAAAATGTAAATAAGAATTCAAAAACATAAGTTTTTGGTATATATTTGATTTAAATCCCATGTTGGTCTTGTAAGTAATGGTATCCAAGTAATGGATGTGTTCCTTATTGTAATTGGAAGTAAATTTCAAAAACAATGTACCATTATTAAGGTTGAAAAAAATATTCTCGACACTCACTGTGACAGAAATAATAAAGTCAGTCAAATATCACAGGTAAACTTTGCAATAATGGTGAAACCGGGATATGTAAACATTTTTTTTCTCCCAACTTAATAAAACAAATTTAGCATAACTATGAGCATTCACTACTGCCATGGTGACACTCTTGGTTTTCCTATATATTTCACTTTCAAAGTTTGTGGAATTGCTTAGGAGAATTGTCTCTGTTAAAGAAGTAAGTATCCTAATGTCCTCATTTGAAATGAAAGGACAGGTCAATAAAGTCATATTGACATAAATCCCAACCCTGATCATGAGGTATAGAAGTAAATATATCAATCACATCAATGGTCCAAAAAACAATATTTGGATACCATATGCCAGGAGTTCTTTAAGTAATCTTTAAGTAAATGCTGCTGGATCAAAAAAAATGTTTTCTACTTGTGATCTACAAAGCCTGCCAATGGGTATGTTTTGGATCCCTGGGCTGCCAAAAGGGATTTTTTTAGATGTTTCTGTGTACTTTTGGTATTCCAAAAATTGCAGGAATAAGTGGAGGTGTGTTGCTCTAAAACTTTTATGTTGGCAAATCAATAACCCCCTGGTCATAAAAAATCCTTCAAACACAAATAAATGCTTTTGTAAACAATGTTAATTTCATTTTTTTGACATAGGCAGGTAGGTGGTAGACTTGGCATAATGGATAATGTGTTTGCCTTCCATCCTGAAGGTACAAAGTTAGATTTGCAGCCCTGGTAAATGAGTCACAGACTGAAGAGATATCTTTACAATGCCCCTTTTGGCATGTACCTCACCAAGCACATGCAGCAGCTGGAGAGACCACAGAGGTTCCTCACCCAGAGAATCCAGGGCCTCAAACATCTCCCCTACACAGGTGGGCTAAAATCCATGTCCCTCTACTCAGTCTCCTACAGACTCCTCAGAGTTGACCTCTGTCTGGCATACAAAGCAATCTCAGACCCCACCCTGATGGGACTGCTGCATATCCGCAAGTCAAGCTTCACTTGAGTAACCCGCACACGCAACCTCAGCCTGGTTTGTGACATCAATAGGACTTGTTGGCATGACATATTTTTGTCCCAGAGACTCCCCCTTTTGTGGAATAGACTCCCTCTCCACATAAAGCAGAGTATCTCATTAAACTTTCTTAAGCGCAATCTGGATAACTGGATGGAGAACAGAAAATACACCCCTGGGATTCCACATGTGTCCCTGCTTGACAGTGGCATAGGGTGCTGACTTGTTGGAACATGGGCTAAATTCTTGTCTAGACTTGTAAAGGCCTCAGGGCCAATAGCCTAGTAACTTCCTATGATCCTAAGCCTGCAAAATATTAAAACTCACCCCAGTATAGTCAATAGTGTCAAATAATACCATCCCACCACCCTTGTCGGGCTTTATGATTCTAATAGATTTATCCTGTGATAGGGAAAAAATAAATCACATTCTTCCTTAAAAAGATTAAAGTATTTGTTACTTGTCTTTCATACAGCAAAGGGACAGTTTCCTCATACTTAAAAATCCTGCACATGATGCTTCTAATTCCAATGTTCCACATACAAAGTTCCAATGTTTATAAGTGAATGTACCTTTAGTACAACACATGCACAGATGCTACTAAAGATACACACAGAGTGTGTCCTTAAAGATGAAATGTAACCCATGCAGAGTGCATTATTTAAAGAAGAAATGCAATTTTTTATTTTAAATTAAATGTTGTGGCAGCCCTCTGGCCAGAGCACCCCCCCCCAAACCAACAGGCAGTATGTAACTGCCTGTCTACATTGCTTTGGTAAATATTATTTATTCATTTCTAACATCTTTTACATAAGTGCATTTATAAGTTATATGCTTCTGATCAACCTTTATTTCAAGTTAACACCTCCAACAACTTACTCTAGACACAAGTACCTTTAATAATGTTTCTGATGTAAATGATGACATTCTTAAGCAAAAATATGCCAATAATAGTCTTGAGATACCTTGAACTATTTTTATCAGTTTCTGTGTATATCTTGAAAATGTATTCCTGGAATTTGCTGTTTGCTAGAAAAGGAAAGGAATAGATTATGTAGAAATGAATGGAACTTGTGGGAACAATACATGAAGAATAATTCTCAAGAGTAGTGATGTTTAAGGGAAGGCAGGAATTGAACAATTGATATAATGTTGGGCTGAACAATAGTTGTTATAAGATAGAAAACATGCAGGGGGAATTTAAAAAACCCTACACATTTTTTCCATGTCGGCATCATGCCACGCTTCTAACACGGGTGTGAACAATTTTAGATTCATTAAGCACTCCTGAACAGTGCCCAACAAGCACGCCAATATGGACACTTCTATGGCATGCAAATCACCTCATAAGCAGGTGAGTATCATGCAAATGAGGCAGGTAGAGCAATCCAGCAAGAAAATAGGCAGCCCTGCAGAGGCCATGTCAGTGTCTGTAGTGTACATGGAAAAATTCCATACACAGGACTGTAGATAGACAAAAGGGCCTGTAAAAATGTAGATAGATAGACAGAAATGGCATAGCACACACAGATATGAACAAAACTATCCTCTGTGTGTTCCAAAAGTTACAGTAAATATATTTAATAATCTTAGCATATTTGAGTGGCATGCCACAGTCTGTAAACATGCCATATAAAAAAAAAAAAGTGGAAAAATCAAATATTAATATCATGAGGCAGAAATGTATTACACAACCCTGCATGCAATATCTACAATGGTGCACTGGTGCTGTTGCTAACATGGAAGGGCTTGGAGCATGTTGTATCCAAGTTGTGAGCACGGATCCCTATGCAAATGAGATGGAGTTACTGAATAGCAAAATGGGGTAACCATGTCCGCATATCCCCTCCGTGTAGGCAGAGAACCATGTTGATGTCCACAGAGGAGGTAGATGACTTCAAGACAGGGTGTGTCCAATAACCTATAAGGTGATTGGAGCTTAGTTGCGTCTGCTTGGATGACACGCCACCATGCTGATTGTGGAAGCCTGAGGGGGTATGTGCACTTATGTCTAAACTTTGTTTACCTATGGGGTGTGTGTTTCCACATGTTTGCGTGGCTCTCAGCTGTGCTGAGCATGAAAGTGTGGGGTGGTGTGTACTGACTGCTAAGCAGTGTTTACATATGGGGTGCGTGTTTGTGAGGTGCGCTGCAGTGCTCAGAGTATCTAAAAGGCCAATGATGTACTAATTAGTGTTGATCCTTGCTTAACTTCAACTAGGCCCATTAAATAATGTCAGTGATATATTAGGCAGGTGCACTGCATCATAGGTAGACAATCACACAGGCAGCACCTACAGTAGAGCACTATAAAGTATGCATATACCCTACAATCTGATTTTTTCCCCATACTCTGCACTATTGGAGTACAGACTCGGGCATTTTAACTGAAAGAATGCTAGGGGCTGCTGCAGGTCTGCTACATTTGTATGTGTAAGATTCTGAAGTCAATGCTGCTGCTGCTGACAATAGGCCTAGGCAGAGAAGAAGGAGAATGTTAAGGCCATGGGTAACCTTCCAGGAGCTACATGAGCTGAAGACTGTAGAGCGCTACAGGGTGGACAGGGACATACTGCAAGAACTCACTGAGCTCTGATGCCCTCAACTCAGACCCAGAGCCAACAAGAGGGGAACCCATCCCTGTGGAAACAAAAGTATGTGTAGCCCCTAGGATAATAGCCACAGGTACCTTCCAAAGACCAACTGGGTGCATGATGGGGGTCTCACAAGCATCATCATCCAGGGTACTCCACCAGTTCCTGGATGCCATGCTACCACATGCCAGTGAGCACATATATTTTCCCCTAAACCCTGAGGTGAGGGCCAGCAATATGCAACACTTGTACTGTGTACCACACTACCCTGAAGTACTGGGTGCCATAGATTGCACTCGTGTACACATCACAGCACCACCCAGTGAGGAGGGTAGAATTTACATCAACCTCAAGAGGTACTACTCAGTCAACTGCCAGATTGTGTGCAATGCCCAGGGCATTATCATGAATGTGTGTGCTGGCAGCCCTGGCAGCTATCATGACTCCCATATCTGGTACACATCATATCTGTACCAGATGTTTGCTAAAGGGGACATCCCATACGACCATTTAGTGGGAGATGCTGGCTCTGCACTGGCACTGTGGATGATGATACCCATCAGAAATGCACACACACCCACAGAAAAATGCCCTAATGAGGCACATGCACAAATTAAGAACATCATAGATCATGTGTTTCAGTTGCTGAAGTCACGGTTCCAGTGCCTCAATATATCTGGTGAAGCCCTGCATTACTCTCCAGCCACGTGCACATATGTGCACAGTATGTGCCATACTACACAATATAATTCTGTGGAAGCAGCTGCAGCAGGATCAGCATAGGGAAGGGATAGACAGCCCCCCCAGCAGTGCCTAGGTCATCACAGCCACAGTCACATGAGGACTCAGTGGAGAAGCCCTCTGATGATGTCCCTGTAGGCAGTCATAGGAATGCCCAGTACTCCCTAGCATTGGCTAAGAGACAATGCCTAGCAGATTCACTGATAACCTAGGGCCCTAGGGACTGACACCTTACTCCCACTCACATACATATAATAAAATAGCCGATACCAGGCAACCCACACAACCTCTACCTATCCATGTAGTTTCTCTGTGTACCTCTAGCATCACAAAGATTCAGCCCAGAACTACAATTCTGTTAACTGCACCCAGTTGGTCTTTGGAAGGTACCTGTGGCTATTATCCTAAGGGCTACATATACCTTTGTTTCCACTGGGATGGGTTCCCCTCTGTTGGCTTTGGGTCTGAGATGAGGGTGTCAGAGCTCAGTTAGTTCTTGTAGTATGTACCTGTCCACCCTGTAGCGCTCTACAGTCTTCAGCTCATGTAGCATTTTCAAGGTAAGTCTCTACCCTAAACACTAATTGTAAGGGCTACTATAACAAGGTATTGCATGTATGGATCTGCTGCTGTTATGCAAGAAAGTATAGTAGGCTATTTGGTCAGAATTAACATTCACATGGGACAATTGATACCCAGTCTAATAGTATGTGTTCCTAAATTTTCACTAGGCCTCATGGTTGGAATGCTCATGACATCAGGCAAGGGAGATGTTAAACAGTGGGCACACAGGATATTTGAACTAATGTCTACCCAAACTGATAATTTTCTGTTGTTCCCCCACCCCCAACACAGCGGTGTACCCATATAACTGATTTAACATAATAGCAGCTATGGTATAGCAGTGGACCAGGCAATCTAAGGGCTGTAACACAGATAGTGCTCACACATTGTATGTCTCTTTTCAAGCAGGATAGCAATGTACATATGTATGCTGTTGATTGTGTGATGAATGACCCCTCTCTGTCTAGTGACCTGTGTGGCTCAGTGGACTAGGGAAGCTACCATGGGTGATGGTGTTGATGGTTCTATCTGAAATTTACTCACAGCTTTTGCATGTAAGGTAGATGCAGATAACAATACAAACTTTTATGACTCTGTAGGCCACAGATGCTGTTCAACACAAGCCTAGCTTGTGTAATGCACAAATACTGTGCCTGCAATCACATATACAACAGACTGAACCTGTGACATCTGCGATAAGTAGTGTGATCTATAGTGTATAAGCCTACATAGGTTGGGGTTCTAATCTCCCTCTGCCCAACATGGTGCATATGTATATCCATATGGCATATGTATGACAACCTATGGAAAGTACATATAATTAGGATTTTGCATTATTTTATTTGTAGCGGGTGATGTGGCCCCACAAATGACTGACCACAAGGCTTGCTGATATCAACAAGGATTATATGTTTTAAACTGATAGTACTAGCAAACATGAGTTGTGCTGCATGCATCAGGTACTGTAACCCATAGTGTGTACCAGTACATCATTAAGTGTTCTAATCTACATATAACCAACTTGCAGTATGTGTGTGCCTTGCCATGTCCTGTATGCAATGAGTGGAAGTGGTGTTAGCCTGAATGTGGCCATGTTTTTTTGTGAGGCTGTTACAGCAGTATAAATCATGTTATGGGGCCATAGGACATGTGAATTTAACTAGCATAATGGCCGTACAGTCCTTACAGTCAGAGACATCTGTATATCCCTCGGTACAAGAACCAGCACATATTGTCCCATTCCAAGAGGGACTCAGGCAGACACCCAGCCAATCAAACAGATAGCATGTGCTGAGGTGCATTGAGGCGCTCTGTGTACCATTAGGCAGGGTCTGTTTTAAGGGTGTGTTTATGTCTGCTAGACATATTTCTCCCACAAGCGTGTAGTACTAATGTGACATAGTAGGTTAAGATCCTTATAGTGAGTCATCTATCTACTATGCTCCCTGCAGATAGGCAGCATATGCACTCCAGCAAGGTCATACCCTGCCATGTAGCAGACCTTATCACAAATTATGAATGCATGAGTACGCTGACCACTGCCATTGTCTTTGGTAGACTGTCATACAGATGTGACCCTATGGAGCCATGCACATATACGGCTGTACCTTGATAGTCATATTTCTCCTGTACTGCCATGCCATGTTGTGCTGATTCACTGCCACAGTGCATCCCTAGGTTATCCCTTCAGACTCCTGCAACAGAATCATACACAGGTCTGTGACATACCTGTCATTGTCTAACAATACCACCAGTACAACATCTTACTACATAAGGCCTACAAATGTATATTACATACTCATGACATATGCCAGCATACAGTTTATGTTGGTGACCACTACAAGTAGCATGCAAAACAATTCAGCATTACACAAGTACATGTCAAGTAATATAATCACCTGGAGCATCAGACACATACCTTCATTTCCCTGGATTGATGACAGTGATGCGACACAAGTATCATCATTTGCACAGGGTGATGTGTGGGGGTGATGGAGGCCTAGGCTGGCCCAAATGGTTGACAGCATGTGTGTGAATCAGGAAGGGGAGTGGATTAGATGGAGCATGGAGAGGTGCCATGTGTATCTGTAGGTGACCTGCACTTGACAGTGGTGTGTGAGTGTGTGCATGCACACAGTCAAGCTCAGTGCTAGCCCTGCACATATGTATGTTGAACAGCTGTGGACCTTACATGGTAGAGTTGACAGTTCCTTGAACACGGAAACTGGCTCTGGCAGGAATTGCACTGGCATCACCATGCCAAAGGTCAGACATGGTGCTGGGACCATGTCCCCTATGGGACCATCCAGGACCATGTGCCCATAGCCTGCCATGTCATGGTGTGGACAGCACACTCCCCTCTCTAGTGCTGGATGTACTGCCAGTATGGGACCATAACTGTGCATGACTGCATGGACTCTCAGTAGATGGTGTTGCTGACCTATGTTCACAGATCCCGCGCTCAACTCCAACCACACATTCCAGCACAGACAATGTGCCATCCAAGACCAACACCGTCTTAGCCCACCATCTGTCCACTGCATCAGTGAACTGATCCAGGGTGTCCCCAATGCAGTGGAGGCAGTCATGGATGCCCGACTGCACTGCATGCATAACCCTAAGCATATATCTGGTGTTCCATTCAGAATGTGCCTGTGCCTCCATGATGACCTGAAACATGCGCCGAGTGGCCCATTATGTGACTCCTGAAACAGGTAGTGGACCATGAGCATCCCTGTCAATCTGCCTGTGTGGGACCTCACCAGTTCTCTGGCTAGGGCCAGTGTCTACTCTCATTGAAGACATAGTTGCCACACTGGTCTGTTCAATGACTCCACCCTCTGACTGTCCCATATACGAGGCTTGTAGGGACTGGGCATGTGTGGGCATACTGACTGTGTGTGTGGTGGCACTGGGGGCAGGAGAGGGATGTCAAACTCTGGGACAGATTCAGTCCTCCAACAACCCCACCTGTGCCTCTTTGTGGCCACCATCATCATCAGAGTCTGAAAAGACACTGACATCAGGTGGTGTGGGGGAGAGTCCCCAACCTCCCAATCACCTGTGGAAACCAAGACAAAAGCAGTACATGATTACCTGCACTAATATGTATGGGAAATCCACAGAGTCATAATAATGAGCATCCACAACTGCATTACCACGCTCACATCCTCTCATCCCCGCTTTCATGCACAACAGACTTCCTCACAACAATGTACACATTCGGCTCAAGGCCTTTATAACAAGCACATCAGGTAAATCATGTGACACTTGGCCTGTGCAATTGACCTTTTAGGTATGCAGTATGGAACTATACCTGATAAAACAGCACATAAAACCCAGTGCACCTATCTTAACAAATATATACAAATACAAGTTTCAGTGCCTAAGGTATGTACAATTGACCTTTTGGTATGTCCAAGGCATGTCAGATTAATTGCCTCGTGTACACCTGGAGGCTTATTCACTCTGAACTATAACTGCAAAAGTGTGTCTGCTCATTCAACTACACTCCTGTGATCATCCACTGTAGAAAACTTAGGTAACTTTGATTGGATGAGAGATAGGAAATCCCCCCCCCCCCATGGATCATGTCACTCACCCTGCTAGAGGTCCAGGCAAGCAAATATTGTGGGAAGAAATATCCAGGGAATTGTTATGGCTAGGCTTGTATAGGCCCTAGGGCTGATAGCCTAGTACCAACCTGTGAACTGTTCCAGACTGGAACATACAAACATTCTACTCTGGTTATACACAACATTACCTGTACATAGTGAATTATCCTGGCTCGTAACATTAATAGCATATGTATGTTCCATAACAAAGCAGTATCAAGCTTACCAGATGCAGGACCATAGCCTTTGACAACTTCTGATGGACCTGTAGGTGAGGGTGAGGTAATTTCAGTACCACTGCATGTTGCAGCACAACAAGGTAATACCTGCATATATCTCACATGTACAGTAGCTACTGCATTCCTTGATGTATTGCTGACAGTCTGAGTATGACTGTACAACTGAGCTAAACCCCCCCCCCCCACAGCACATAGACCTGACACCCACGTAAAGATATGTACAGCCTGATAGAATGACTGCTACAATATTAGAATGGTGAGCACAGTAAGCTTACCTGCACGGTCCTCTGCTGTGGACACTGTTGCAACCATCTCCACAACGTATGGTGTGATGGATACTTGGGAGCTATTGTGTTTACCTAGGTTTGCCAAGAATTCCTCAGTGGCCATGAGTGGTTGCTCCATTGCAGGCCCTCTGCCAGTGATGGTACAATCCCTGACTACATCAGCTTCCCTTTGTCTTGCAGCATTCACCACATCTGTAGAGCAGTGTTGAGCTGGTTCATATGTCCTGTCCTGGAGGCCAGTCTCATTCATATCCTGGACAAGGTCTGCTCACAATACAGCCCGCTGTTCCCTGTTATGCCTCCACCTGGATAGGAGGATGTGATAATGCTGCCATAGTCCTTGAAGTATTATTTCATTCTCCAAATCTGAGAAGGCGGCATGCCTTCTGGGTGCATTAGTCCTGAAGTACACCAAAAGGGAAACACATTACAGGATCAAATGCATGGATGTCCACTATGTACAGATACAGCAAAAGGAAAATGGCCAGCACTATCCACTGCTTGCTCACATATGTCATACCCCACAGTGTGACAACATACTATGTGTGTGGATGGAACTGTGATAGTATCATTGCTGAGTTAGTTCCCTGTGTGCCATGAGAGATTCTGCTGTATAATCATACACCCAACACTCCAGTCCAGTTTGGCATGTCCCCTAAGGCCAGCCACCCAATAATATGTCATAAGACCAGTGCCAGACAAATAGCAGTGTGCTATTATGACCACTGTATTGGGACAGTCCAACAACACCAGTGTGCCACAATGACATAAGACAGTGGAACCCTGATATTGTGTACATCCCCTGTATAAGACAGCAGGGTATCAATGACATGTCATTACCACAGGTCTAGGCCAGTCTTACTGCTGTACTCCCTATTCCCCATACCTCTATCCTCCCATCTGCATCCTGTTATATACAAAAAGCAGTTACATACCTGGTGGAGTGTAGTACTCCTCTGTTGAAATGTGCTAAAAGTACTATTTTGCAAAGGAGTGCTCTTTATGAGCAAAGTCTCATACAGAATGTTTGCCCATAGCCAGCTGCTTGCATTTTAACATAGGTTCATAGGTTCATACTAGGACATCGGCCCCAGGGCCCACACAAGCCCAGCCAAAAAGTTCTACTTAGCAGATAATTGCCTCTAAACCAGTCTGTTACTCTGATATGATAATTACTGCCAAAACAGCTGAGTTGCACTAACATTAGCCAATGATATGCAGCCACTGTGCAATATATAAGGCCTTTATGTAGAAAAGGGGCCCATTCTTAGCTGTTGAGATGGACATTACTGGAGTGAGGAGACTACATCATCATCACAGAGGGTAGGTCTATAGCAGAAACCTTTGCATAGAGCTGTGTGTACCGCAGGCTACAGCTGCTGCTGCAGGTACTAGACATAGGCAGTGAGTGTGAACACTTTGGAGGACAACAAGTTGTAGGTGTATCTGTGTCAGCTGTGTCAGCCTTGTTGTAGAGGCAGAGCCAGTGTGAGAGTACCCTTTATAGTCCAATTATGGTATGTGTTTAAGGTATGTATGTTAATTGTGTCAATAACAGAATACTAGGCAACATATAGTAATGCTATACGAATATGTGATGTGTGTCCCTACCTGCAGGCCTGTGACTTCCATCTGTGAAAAGCAGTTATTTACTTTGCAATACTTTGTGTGGATAATGAGTGCATGAGTCATTCATTAATTTCTGTCTTCACAATAATGTAATTGAAATGCAACACAAAACTGGATTTGAACCCAGGACTGTGTGTGGCAAAATGTACTGTATGCAAGGCATTTAACAGATTGAGCTACTGAGTCACTGTAACAGTGGGGGTATTTTGCAAGATACATGTGCACACATACAGGCTGTGACATACATTTACTACGTCCATCAGTATGTGCATGGCTTTATATGAATGTATTTCTGCACCAAAGCCCCAGTTGAATATGTATTTTGACATGAATGCCTTAGCCTTAACAGGTGACTTTTCATATGTTGCTAATAAAGGACACATTTACCTGCTATCACAGGCCTCAGTTACATCCATTATTATGTCTTTGGTTGTCTAGTGGAATACTATTGCACTAGAGTCCAAGGTACACTCCCATTTATTCCTTTACTTTTTATTCCAGTTTGCGCATTGTAGTGCAGTGCACAGCCCCACTGAAATACCCCTAATGACTGTAATTGGCAATTACTATATTTTGTTTAAACCACCTCTTTCAAGTAAGAGTTGTGTGGTGTGATGCATTAATGCAGTGTGCTGCAGGTGTGATTGGCTCGATTTTGAAACACGGCAAAGATGTTTATTTTGTACGTGTCTTACAATGTTAGAAACACAGATAGTCACTATACCTCCATTTAGCTGAGATTAGGGAAGCTGAGTGATGTGGCATGTAGTGCAGCTCCATGTTAAAAAAATATAAAGAAAAGGGGATAGGAAAGTGGTGAAATAGGGCCAAGCAGTGGGGAAAACATAGTGAAAGGTAGGGAGGGATGAGCAGGAAGGGTGTAGGAAAAAACATAGCTATCCATTTCTTGTAAATCAAAACTGTGCACTTTGACAGAATTTGTCCGTGAATTTGGATTCTCAAACCCCAGAGAGAGGGGTGAGGACAACATAACTGTGTTATCAAGCTAATTGGACTGAATTATGTGTGTTCAGCGGACACATGAGAAATGGAGAACTATATATGGGACAATATTTTTTGCGACAAGTGCCCATTTTATTTTTTTTAAAGTGAGAGTGGAATGTTGGGGATGGGACATAGGTACATGTGGGGGAGGTAAGTTGGGTAGGTGAGGGTGCATTTGCAAATAAAGACAGACAAGACACGAGACAGGGGTAGTGTGTGACACATGAGAGGGGGTGAACACCTTGGATAGGAAAGGTGTAGTGGTATCTGAGTCCCATGTGCCTCCAGATGGCAGCAATGTGACTCACATTCCCACCCATGGGACTGTCAACACTGCTCCATCACTGCCCCGAGGGTGGATGTGCTAGAGGCTGGGAAGTAGGGTGAGGCTGCCCCACCAGAGTAGCCAGCATGCCCTCAATCTGGTGCAGGTGGGCATCATGGCCACAGTGGACTATCCAGCACACCAAAACTGGCAGCTCCACATGGGTGACAACACCCCCTTCATCACCGCTCCCAGAGGGGGGCCGGGCCCCATCCCCTGGGGTGGTACTACCCAATGCCACAGGCAGTGCAGGGGTAGCAGAGGGCCATCACTGGTCTGGGTCCCAGACATGCTGAGACCTGGTGCCATGGCCAGTTGAGCCAAGGTAGGGGGATCAGCCGGAACCAGCTTGATGTGCTGTGGTAAATGAGGTATAGCAATAAGTTACGGTTAGTAATAACCAAACCAATGTTAGTATTAACAGAATCAAACATCATATTTATTCATACAGTACATATTAATGTATATCATGTACAACACAACATTAAGTAACATAACAGTCAATATGGTAACAGCATACCAGTAAAAAGTTGATAGAGCCAACAAAACAGTTAGTTTAACAAATATGTTAATATTGCATCATAATAAAACATAACAATAATCAACCACATTTTCCAATATATAGTTAGCTTAACAAAATATGTTATTATTAAATTCACTTGAAATAGCTTCTGTAGCTTACCCTGAACTAGCCTGAACTGTTTTTTAACTGATTGCTGCATTATTTTAAAATCTGCACTTAAAGTTGCATTTTAGTCGAATTTGATCGAAAGTTTGCTTGTTTGTTTGTTTAATTTAACTGTGGAGGCTGCCCACTAAAGTGTGCTAGCCTGTGTAACTAATTTATCACTGTTTCTGCATTTTCTGTGTGTTTCTACCAAAAAACAAAAAAAATAATCCTTGTTTTCCCGCCTTCCTCGACTAGTTTAGACCAGTTTACAGGCATTGCTGTATTCTGAGCTGTGGTGTAGTTCCTGTGTTGTCCATTACCTTACTTGGATAGAAGGAAGTTTCTTTGCTCACCAGTGGGAGTGGGGAGCCTTGAGCAGCCTACCTGTCCTTGGGGGAAGTGACCTCAGCACAAGAAGCTGTAGTAATTGGTTATTTGGGACCATTTCTAGCTCTTTTGTGGTTCACTGTTTAAAATCCGCGTTTGCACGGCTTTGCGCGGTTGTGCGCATAGCACAGCGCCGGTTAAACAAGGTTAAACTTTTTCTGGCTCCGCCAAGTCTGCTCTTCAAATTTTCTCTTAAGGAAGCTCTACTCTTAGTATAACCAGACTACTCACTGTAGTATAAGCCTAGCACTTGTTCTCAATACTTCTCTACTAAGTAAGCACTCTCGTACTAAGTAAAGCACTACATCTACTTACCACCCCTGTGAATATCCACTTCCCTTAAAGGTATATCACTCCCTTATACTGTTCTAGCATGTCGAGTGGTAGATTACTGGCGTCGTCTCCAGTTCAGCTGGTCAATCTGGGTATCTTGAGACAATGCTACAGTTGTCTCATGTACACAGACAACCCTCTCCTCCTCCCAACAAACACAAATACATGTGAGAGATGCAACTATATAGCCAAACTGGAGGCTGAACTCTCTCAACTCAGGGTTGGCATGACCAGACAGGAGGAGATGGCAACCACACACACAACAATCCCAGTCCCGCATAGACCTAACACAACTGCAAACCAAACACATAAAAACACAAAGACATACTCGGAGGCTCTAATAAAAAACTTACCAAAACAACAGAGGCTCCCAAAGCAGAAATCCAAAAATCCACCACCTCAAAACAAAACACATGCAACACATACTTCAATAAATCAGTGTGTCAACCAATCAGAGCCCTTAAGGCCAAACACCTTGCCTGATACACTAGTAATAGGTGACTCCATAGTCAGACACACTGATGTCCCACTGACCAGGCTGAACAAGGAGAAGGTGACTGTGAGCTGTCTATCAGGAGCTAGGATCCGCCACATAACACACGCACTCAGGTCACTCCAAAGCAATTACAAATATGACTCCATCATTGTCCATGCTGGTGTGAATGACCTGAGACGTACCTCCCTGGACTACATGAGAAGAGACATAGAGGAGCTCTCCGATTATGTAGCCCAGGCTGGTATGACCCAGACCCTGAGCAGCATCTTGCCCTCACCAAGAATGATACCACAATACAAAGACAAGATGATCAGCTTTAACAATTGGCTCAAGTACTGGTGTCATTCTAAGGGGATCCAATGTCTGTCTGCCTGGGATGATATGTTGGACAAGCCACTCTGCTTCACAAGGGATGGCTTACACCTGTCACCACTGGGCTTCCGGATATTGGCTAAGGCTCTTGCCACCCCATAGTGCCTTTTTTAGGCAAGGCTCAAAAGACAAACCCACCTCCTTAGAAAACAAAAATGGAAAAAAACTAAGGGTAATGCTGCTCAATGCCAGAAGTCTAAATCTCAAGATGCAGGCACTTGATGCACTCCTCAGCATGGAGAACATCGACGTCTGTGCAGTAACTGAAACCTGGTTCAAGGCTCCTGAGAGCACCCCAGTGCTACTAGGCTATACCTCGTATCATGCTTTTTGGCCCCAAAACCCGGGCCGAACCACAAAGGGAGGGGGAGTGTCCATATTCATAAAGGACACCCACACCTACAGGTTAGTAGCAACACATGAAGCATCAGAGACCATACAGGTGCAACTAACCATAGGCAAAACTGCTATACAACTGGTAGCATGTTACAGACCACCCTCCCAATCTCAAGAACCCGACTCAGCCTTCCTGAAGACATTGGAGGATATGAATGTATCACAAAATACCATCATACTAGGAGACTTCAACTACCCAAACATAGATTGGGTACATTATTCTAGCCCTAATATCCTAGCCCAAAGGTTCCTGGAATTCATAAATTCAATTGCACTGGAACAACTAGTCACCTCTCCCACTAGGGGAGATAATATACTAGACGTGATCATCACAAACATGGGGACAAAATGCTCCACACCGGAAGTATACCCCTCACTAGTGAGATCTGACCACAAACTAATCACCCTGGATATACATATCCCACCTCCACCCCCAGCACAAAAGACCACAGCGAAAAACTTCTCAAAAGCAGACTTCACTCTTCTTAAGACTGAGATGGTATCCTTTAAACCCACTATGCCAGTGGATACCACATCCCACAATGCCGAATCCTTCACAAATGCTTTCTATGGACATCTCCAAGAATGCATGGATCATGCAATCCCAAACAAATCCAAGTCCCTCTCCACCAAATGTAAGCATCCTGTCTGGTGGACCTCAGCCATAAACAAATTGTATAACAAAAGAAGGGAAGACATCTCTGATCAACATTAGCAGAAAACTACGTTCTCTCATAAAAACATCCAAGGCAAACTTTGAGAGAAAAATCACTAAGGACACTAAAGATAACCACAAAGCCTTCTTCAGCTATGTTAGAAACCTGGGTGGAAACCCTCAGATATGCTCAGAGTTGGTTCACAACAACAAAAAATACACTGAACCCACAGATATTGCCAACATTCTGGCTGACAGGTTCAGTGCAAATTTCTCCCCTCCTTCACCCCCAAAAGAAGAAATACTTATCCCAGTTGAATGTAATCTCCCTGTCATTTCAGATGTCCAAGTGAGAACCGCCCTAAACAAAGCAAAAAACACAGCATCAATGGGACCTGACAGTATCCCAGGGTGCGTGTTACGTGAACTCCAAGAGGAGCTAAACCCACACATAAAAATGCTATTTAACCTTAGCCTTACTTCGGGATATGTACCTGAACACTGGCATACAGCAACAGTGGTCCCACTCCACAATTGGGGTGCCTCTACAGACCCTGGAAACTACCACCCGATAAGCTTAACTAGCCTGGTCTGCAGAGCTATGGAAAGAATCATTATGGAACTCATAAACAGAGACATAGGGGACCTACAGACACTTGACCCCACCCAGTTCGGCTTTGTAAAGGGAAGATCCTGCCTTTTAAACCTGGTTGACTTTTTCGAAACAGTCACTAGAGCCATTGATGAGGGCAAAGCAGTCCATACAGCATACCTGGACTTGGCTAAGGCCTTCGACACAATACCCCACTCAGGCATTGTAGATAAGCTAAACAGCTTAAAAGTAAACCCTTATGTCACTAGATGGGTTGCAAACTGGCTAAAGGACAGAACCCATAAAGTTAAAATTGCTGGAGCAATGTCAGACTCAAAGCCAGTCACAAGTGGTGTCCCACATGGATCTGTCCTGGGACCACTCTTGTTCGGCATTTATTTCTCAGATGTTAAAGCAAACATGGGAGGGCTGTGGCTGACAAAGTTTGCAGATGACTGCAAATTAGGCGTCATAGTCGATACACCAGCAGACACACACATCCTACAAAAAGGCCTCACTGAAACGGACAACTGGTGCTGTAGTCACGGCCTTAAACTAAATGCCAAAAAATGTATAGTCATCCCTTTTGGAAAAAACAAAGTACCCACAAATTATCACATAGACAGCAACCCACTGCGTACGGAAAAAGTAATCAGAGACCTAGGGACCCAAGTAGACAGCGACCTCTCATTTGACACCCACGTTGCCAAAGTGGTTAGAAAAACATTCTACCTTGCACACCTCATCATGAAGGGATTCACATCCAGATCCAAGGATGTCATTGTACCCCTATATTCCTCCCTCATCAGACCCATGATTGAGTATAATGCCCCATTTGGTATGTACCTCACCCGGCATTTGCAACAGCTGGAGAGACCACAAAAGTACCTCACCAAAAGGATCAAGGGTCTCCAACATATGTCTTATTCTGCCAGACTAAAGAAACTTCAGCTCTATTCAGTAGCATACCGCCTGCTCAGAGGTGATCTCTGCCTGACGTACAAGGCCATGTCCAATCAGGATCTGATGGACATGCTCCACCTCAAAAAATCCAAATCCATCAGGACCACGAGAGCTAAAGACTTAAACCTCGGCACAAGTATGAATAGGACATGCTGGAGGGATAGATTCATAACCCAGAGGCTTCCCATGCTTTGGAACAGGATCCCAGTTCATGTTAGGCAGAGCCCCTCACTGACTCTCTTCAAGAGAAATCTTGATGAGTGGATGGGAGATCGTAAGTTTACCCCAGGGGTCACATCTGTGTCACTGCTAGACAGGGGCACAGTAAACTAATTCTATTATATAAGGGGACCTTCATTGTGTCACTACTAGACAGAGGCACAGTATTCTAGATTTATTCTGTACATTTTTGTACCATTTCATGGGGTGGCAAAAGCCACATCACTATGGCTAGGCTTACAAATGCCCCAGGGCAGATAGCCTAGTACTATACTATGAAACTATGAAACATCAATTATGAAACACATTTTTCCAAAATATAGTTAGTCTAATTCATTCACTCCAATGAAGCTCAGAAAGATGGCACTGTAGCTTCCAATGGGCAGAGCCTAAGCCTTTTGGCAAAATAAATTATGTTCTCACATTTCAAACAAATGTTCATATCTCTGGAACCATAGGGGTTATGAAAGAAGTATAAATGTCAAACTGTTCAGCACAAACTATTTTTATAGTGGTAGTATTCTTTAGGTTCTAGGTCTTAAACCAAATTTTATAAGTCACAGTAAACTCAGTAACTACTATATGTTTAATATTTCGTAAACAACTTACAATATCTCAGCAACCACTTAAGTTACACTCATGCTATCAGCAGCATTTTATTCATCTAGTTGAGAGCTTTCATATGAGGCTAAGGCATTCTGTCTGTGTTACTTGGTTATTAAGATATTCAAAAGATGTGAAAATTATATTTATATAAATTAATATAATAAATAATTAATATAATAAAAACAGCAGTTGATATCTATTTACCTTCACTAAACATAGGTCAAATATTAATGCAGTTGAGTCTGACATTGTGTAAGCTTTAAGAGGAATTTTTTTAAAACTTTGTACATAGCATGGTATTGGAATTATTGATGCAAATATGAACAAGGAATATTTGATGCCTACAGACGTCAGTAGGCAGTAACTGCAGTTGCACCTGGAGGCATCACTCGGATGTAATGAGTTAACAAAATATGTTAATATTAAATCATAATAATAAATAACAGTAATAAATAAATGAAGACAAGGGGTGGGGAGAGAGAGAGAAACATTCCATTACTGACATTGCAGATTATATCCCTGAAAACACTGAAATATATACTGTACAGGTGTGTAGTGTCAGGTTTGAGTACAGTGACTACAATTATCCTATAACTGATGTAGCACATATATACCTCTCAAGCTCTTAACATGGGGCAATATGGGCCAAGCAGTAACAAATGCAGCTACAGCATTACACAGAACAGTTTCACATAATGTGGACTAATATAACTACCCAAGTGTTCTGTAATTGGATTTGGTAATACATTGTGTTTCAGATAACCATTTTTCTGGTAATCCTGTGACAGATGGATTAGGCAGTTTTAATTACATTACAATAAATCATGACATTTGAGAGGCATATTTGTGTACAGTAAGTAAACTAGACAGCCATCATGCCTTAGTTGGCAGGCATGGGAGTAGAACCCAATAGCTGTAACTGCAGGGGACATCTGTAACTTAGTACAGACGTGCAAGGGATACAGCCATGCTGGGATTACACAACTTTATTTATGACTCAACAATGCTGATGAATACATTCTTGGTATTGATGTTACCATTCTGTGAAATCTAAACACACTATCTGCTCATAACATGGGCCACCTCACCCATATATTTGTTGTGTTCCTGGTGAGAGAGAAAATATGAGCATTACGAGACTGATACTGAAAATTTACTGCTACATACCACTGGATTTGAACCCAGGATTGTGTGTGGCAAAATGTACTAATACAAAGCATTTAACAGGCTCAGCTACTGAGTCAGTGCTGACTATTGACTGACTGATAATTGCCTGGAGATCACCTGTAACTATATTATGACTTCAGCAATGCAAGTTACTGGACACTCCTCTGGCATTCTAGTACTATTACAGTGTTATAGTAGACTGCAGTGACAGTACAGCACACATGCATGAAATACAACAATACTGCATATATGAAAAAGCTATAGTTTAGAATCAACAATGCTAGTGAACATATGTTATTATTATTGGTCTGAAACATCTGTTAAGTCCACACACAATATCTGCCCATGGACTGGGCTACCTCACCCATATATCTTCATTACCTGATGTCTGAGGAAGAGAGAGCAATATGTTACTGATATCGGCCTGAAGACAGCGCTCACGATGGTGGTGTTGTGGTAGTGTTGTCGCCTCACAGTAAGACACTGTCCAGTTCGATTCTCAGGTAGAGCGTCTTCTGCGTGGAGACATGCATGAATGGGTGTACCTTCGTTGAAGGTTGTGCATCAGGGCTAGTAACTCGACACAACAACATTGGCCTGAAGACAGCCTTGGACAGTACTATGGGTTAAGCAGTACAGTCTGCAGACCATTAGATTTGCTGGCTACAGCTATTACAGTGTTACATTTGTCTGCAGCAACCATACCATAGACATTCAGTGCATACAGCTCTACTGCAATGGTTTTGACAACACAATCCTGCTGAACAACATTTTGCTTACTGTTTTTGGTATTGCTAATGCTTTACTGAAATGGAGTTCTTATTGTTCATTTATTGTACTACAGCATTACAGCTCTAACTACCCATTTATTGCACTACATTTCTAAATGCCCATTTATTGCAGTGCAGGTTTTCTTGTGTATACGTTATTGCAGTAAATGCTTTACTCTTTCTTGTTTATTGCACTACAGTTGGCATACTAAATCCATGCTTACTATGCTCAAAGAGCAACCTGGCCAGACACCTAGCATGGGTCTCAACATTGCAAGCCCTCTCAGCTGCAGCTGTTGGGAGACAAGCACACCATTATGCATATCAGTTTTGCAGATATTTAGCTTGCATGTTGGTTAGACAGTGGAAGGTATATTTACATACTTGTGGAGAATAACCAGCTCAAGCTTCCTGGATCCAGGTGTCCAGGGTTCCCCTCTTCCTCCTTTTCAGGTCATCAAAATGGTGATGACACTGCTCACCCTGTGCAGGGGATACCAGTAACACTGGTCAGTTCCCTGGCCAAATGGTCCCAGGCATCAGTCTTAAACTCTGAGCTCTGGAATCCACCCTGCATCAGCTGGAGTTCATGGTTTTTAATAAGGAGCCCAACCATGACCCTGGATTCCTGAATACCCCACTGTTGCATCCAAAAGTACATACCTTCGCCAACACCATCACCCATACCAATAGTTTATTGAACTCCAATGACTGTTGCAGAATTCCTGTCTATTAGGCTTAATATAGGCTGTTTTCCTGCCCTTACACATAATTGAGCAACATTCAAATAAAGGAGCACATCACTTAGCGGCGCAAACCAGCTAAAAGAAGCCAAGCAGTGAGGAAACTCACAGAACCATGGTTTTAGTGAGGCTTAGCACCACGCAAACACTGATAGCTGTCAGCAGGTTTATGTACTGCTTAGCATGAATGAGCAATGCTTAGCAGAGTGCAGCAGTAACACAATTCACAATACTGTGATGAAATTAAACAAAAATAGCACATTCATTTCCAGACATAGTTTACATGTTATGGACTTGAACCCAGGGACTACTACACATAAGACCATAACTCTACCCATGTAGCTAGTTGGATGTTATAAAAACTAGTATACTATGAGACCACCTATTAGCTTTGCTTATCACTATGCTGCGCTGTACAAACACGCTTAAACACACCTATAAATAAATACATCCGGTTTCTATTTTTAGATGTCTAGCAGGTGTCTGCCATGCATGTATGAGCTCTGCTCAGCTCTGCTGTGCTCCATGCCACACTGCACAAACATAAATTAAAAAAAGAAAAAAATAATAAATTTAATTATTATAACTAATTACATATGGTTTCTATTTTTAGATGTTTGGCAGGTGTCAGCTGTCTATATATTAGCACAGCTTGGCATTGCTGCACTCCACACCATGCAAACATGCAGTAAAAAAAATAAAAAAAACATAGCACATCATAAAAATGATTTATTATACAGTTTATACACTTCACACCATTAGAACAGTGGTGGAGAGCATTACAGAGAGTCTTACACTCATATGCAGCCATGGGTAGCCATTACACTTCTCCCCATGCTGATTCAATATCCATGTTCCTCGGCTCCCCTCAGCAGCGTGCCATCATTAATATGCATGGCGTGCTGCTGAGGGGGAACAGTGCCCATGTACATGGATACATTCCATATAGGCTCTATACTGTGCCTACATGGATTTTATTAATCCTGGGGGTAACGTATAATGTGTATAAATGGAAAAATATTAATATGTTTTTTTTTATTTTTTTTATTAATATATGTGGATCTATGACTTAAGTAATAATTTAATAAAGGTGTTTAAACAAGCAAAAAAACTGGTAATTGTTTATTATCTCTAGTATATGGACTTTGAATCCCTCCATTACTATTCCTATAAACATCTTGTAATCTGAATAGGCCCATAGGCTGAGCATTCAGTAGAATCTTTGACTAGTTTTGGGATTAGTGTAATTTATGAATATTTTTAAGAAGGCAGACTATTCGTATCTAGTTGTACAGTGTCATTAATGAGGCATATAACTTGTTTTGAGAACATGTTGTTAATCTCAGGTATGATGCTATCTTTACCTGGTACTTTGTTGTTATATCTTATTTTGAACTTATTTTAGAGTAATGATGTTATTGATAGCTTATTTTGTTTTATCAAAGAATTTATTAAAAGTAATATTATTTAAGAAACTTGAGATTAGCCATTGACTCCAACAATTGGTCTCTTTATTTGTATATACTTTTTGATAGTAATTCCTGAATTGGATAAGTATATTGTCTACTTCTGAATCCAGATTTTGATTCCTTAAACTGCATTTATATGACTGTTTTGGGGTTATTACTTATCTTCTCACCTCTTTAGGAGTGGAAGCAAAAGGATGAAGTTTTATATTTTCTAAAGCTTGTGCTGACTTGGGAAACAAGATTGCTTCATAGTCATATTTTAATTTAGTAATTGCATCTTGTAAAGTTTTATCTCCTTTCCAGTACTTACAATTTGCTTGTTGATATTTATTTTCCTGTTGCTTTACTTTAGTCTTGTATTACATAGTGATTTTTCCAAATACATGTTATCCATGTCATTTTTATGACTGACTTCTAAAACAAGTCTATTTCAAGTTTCAACCATTTCTAAAAGTCTTCTAATTTGATTAAATAGGCTGGAATTCTACTAATAGTTGCTAATTTATTATAATTAACATACATACAAAGACAAAGCATTGTGATCCGAAAGGGGCATGGGAATACTTTCTTTATTCATTTAACTTCACTAGTCAATTCTTTCTGTTCTTGACTGAGTTCTAAATATGCATGTAAAATGTGAAAAAAAAGTTTTTTATATTTTTCATTCCATAAACATTGTTCGGATATAAAAAAATAGCACAATTGTTAAGGTTTTTCACTGTTGCAGAAATCCTAGGTTCCTTTAGAGCACCTGTTTCTGAGTCATCACTTATGAAACTAAAATCTCCAGCCAGTAGAAGGCTACCTCACATTTTATTTAATATAATTTCCAATTTTTTTTTGGAAATTTTAACTCCTGAGCCAGGCAACCAATAGACATTTGGTAGACTATATAATGTTATTTTGATATTCAGTAATTTCCATGGATGAAATAGCACAGCATATGTCTTAATGAACTGTTGAACTCTACAGTCAAGCTCAAATATGACAGATAATTAACGTGTAACAAATGTATCAGTTTTAAGTTTGTTAGCATTTATTTATTTATTTGTTGTCATTTGTTTATCGAGACATTCTGACTAGGCACAAGTGTCCTTTTCCAGTGGCAGCCTAGGGAGAAAATCTTTAAGGTATCATATTTAATCCAATCAATATTTATAAAAATAAATTTTATAATACAATTTCAGTAAATACATAGCATACTAGTCAGTATAATAAAACCTGTATTGATATTCACAAACATTAAATTTATAAGCCTTATACTAAAATAGAAGAGTGGATGTGTAAGACAGGTAGGATAATTTAAGAAATACAATAGAATGAAGTATTAGAGGAGATAAGGATGTTTAAATATTAACAGAGAAATAGTGATGGAATAGTAATTTGGTTGTGCTAATTAGAAGTATGTACAGTAATTTAAGAAGTACAATAAAGTGAGTCATTAGAAGAGGGCAAGCACGTTAAGTGAATTAGTGCTTTAAGAGGAAGCATAAGAAAGGTGATGAACGGTGTTAGAGAGCTATGTCCTAGATGAGGAACAAGGGACAAAACAAAGAGGCAGAGAGGAAGTCTTTTAGTAACGATTTGAAAGATGAAGGTGTTTTTTTTTTTAAATATTTTTATTCATTTCCAAAAACAAGAAAACATGAATGCAGGTTATTTATGACAATGAAGTATTTACTAATGATTTAAAAAGGTAGGCTAAAACCTCTAAACAGATATCAAACATTAAAACCAAAATAAAGTATTTACAAGGGTGTCTATTGTTGACATATAATTGACTTTCTATACAATTGTTTCCTGATTATAATCTGCTGCAGTCATTATTCTCCAGTATTTCAGTTACTTTTTGCCATGCTACGTATAATGATGTAGTTCTTTCAGTTCTTCCTTTAATAGTGTTCATTTCCAATTGCGATACTGCTGACACCATATTCATGAATTGCTTAAAAGTTGGAGAAGCTTTGTATTTCCAGTTTGATGTAATGTTCTTCCTTGCAATAGCTAGGAGAGTCCAAAGATGAAGGTGTTTGATAGACCTGATTGAGATAGGAATTGTATTCCAGGTTAAAGCTACACTTTTGGAATAGAGACTGACCCCCCAGCAGCCCTTTGTGATTTGTAGATGGAGAGCATTTTTTATTATTTGACCAAAGGGAAAATTTGGAGAATAGTATTGCAGTAAAAGTCTGATTACTGGGCAGACAGATAGGGTATGGATGATTTAATGGGTTAAGGAGAGCTAAGTATAAGATATGTGGTGAGGTAGCTTGACACAGTTAAGTGTTTTTAGTGCTAAACACTGGTTTGTCCAGTTAGGTTTGTTGTAAGTGAATCTGGCAAATTTGTTACTGCACTGTTCTAGTTTAAAAATACATAAGGCTTGTAGGTTGGTCATGCTTGGGCCTCATATAGGAGAGAGGTGGAAGTAAAGTGGTTACCTTGGAAAAGTCTGTCGAAATTTCTTTACTCGAGGTAGGGTGCCTAGTTTTTTGATGGGTTTTCTTAATGCTGTTGTGGATGTGTAAATCAAATTTGAGATTGTTGATTGTCATGACAAATGTGATGATAGGAGGTGCTGCCAGCTATGTCAGAGGAAGTAGGGCAGTGGATGTGTAACATATGCCAGCACAGCTAGCTGGATTCTTGTAAAGAATTACATGTAATTTGTTTATCTATTTTTTGTAGAGATGCTTGTGTTTAAAAATGTATTTGTAAAGTTGCTTGTGTTAACATTTATCAACATTGTGCCCTACTGGAAAGAAAAGAAATGTACATGTATTATTTTAACTTAAATAAATGTATTTGTTTTGACAGAGGATTCTAGAAGAGAAAATGTTAATTTTAAACTTCAAAAATAGTAAGAAAATTAAACTACTGGGCCTAGGCCGTAACAATGTTATCTCACAGTATTCAAAGAAGCAAGGGATGCAATGTCTGTAAGAAATATGGTTTGTTAGCTCCTGTAGGAAGAAGGAAAGTTTTTTATGATTTTATGACTTTCAGCAGCTGCACCAGATCTGAGCATTGCCCTTGTGTGTGTATTATTGACATGTAGGTGCTAAAATCCTGGCAGATACCTGTGTTGGTGATAGCATGGGATCCAGAAGTCAGATGACCAGATGTTTGTGATGTCATTCTTTACAGAAATAATGTTTTAATATTAGAGGAGACTGAAGTCTCAGGAGCAGTCTGTTCTTGGAACCTGACAAAGGAGGAGGACCACTCACCCACTTCATCTTGCCTTGCACTAGTAAGTGACCAGGGATAGTAATTCTCTAAATCAGTTAGGAAGAATAGTTAAGTATTGCTTTTCTATATCTGTGTGAATCTTCCCAGGTGTGTTATTTTTAATATTTCCTGTGATTCAAACTCTGGTGTTTACTGTAAATAGATATTTCATATTTTCATGTTATTTTATTTATTATTATTAAATATATTTAAACTTCTCATTGTGACTTGTCCTTTTAGAAAAATATTTATGTTTTGAGAGTATTTTCATGTATTTATTTGGTGATAATTCTGGCCACTCCTGAAAGCCTTGCTGTTTGGTCAACATTACCATTTGTATTAATTTTAACTTCACTCAGCATAACTGGGTACCCTTGCAAGAACCTTAGGTAGCTGACTTTGTAGAGCCTGTTGGCAGTGATAACTACCTTATAGTCTGGGCAGAAGAGGGCATAGCTAGTGTACCTGTGCCAGCTTTTCACAGCTGTGTGTGTGTGTGTTTGTGTGCAAATTAAATCTCAAAGTGTGTATGAGTCAGCTACTTGGAGCAGGGAGCGGAAGCACTGGTTTCGCAGACAGAATGGTGCAAGACTTGCCTTGTTCACCTGGCTGTCTTACCTCTGCAGCTGTACCAGTGCATAGCCTTACTGGGGACTTAGGCAGAGACAGAGAGTGAGAATCCCAGACCCTGGGCTGAGTGTGTTCCCTGTGTGCTCTTAAGGGAAATTGGGCTTGATGCAGAGAGGTCTGCATCTGGAAATACTGAGTGTATCTCTTTGTATTCTAAGTGAACGTCCCTCTCCAGTGTCAGTTGTGAGGATTGATGCTCCTTGATTTATTTATAGAAATAGAATTTGTGACTTGATCATTCAATATAACATTATATAAATTGCTCAAGTCCTGCAAAGAAATATCACTCCTTCTCCACCTGAATATTATTCTGCATGTATTATTCTGATAGATTCAACTTATTTCTATGTAGTTTGCTTCTTCCCTTGTGTAAAGAGCCCAGATCCAGTTATTTTGTCTTCTTTACACCATTTAATAATTCTGTTTCATTTGGTTTTGTTTTTTTATTTCCATTTTCAGCAGTGAACAACATTAATGCCTTACAATGACATGGCAATTCAGTTTCTGTATCACAAATCAAAGGAATCATTTCCTTATTTAAAATAACTTGCTCCCCAAACATTTCTGCCAAAATACCCTGTATCAATTCACTGCATTCGCAAAGCACATCTTCCAAAGTACCTCTCTCTTTCCTATCAGACCTCCAGCAATGTGTCTACCTCTAGAAAAATTCCCCTGAAGTCTACTTGTTGCATAAAAATACCTACACAGACTCTTCTAAGCAAAAATCATAAACCTTCTAGACTGTGTTGCATACCTGTGAGACATAAAAATATCCTCCCATTGTTTCTTTGTATATTGCCTTTTCATGCTCTTTTCCCAGTCTTTTCTAACTTCTTCCAATTGTTGCTTATATTTGTCATGCATTTTATATCCTGCTAACACAAATTTACCAAATAGTGATTAATTGTTGTTGAATTTATAATACTAAGGAAAACTTAACCATTTAAAAACCGGCCAGTAATAGAATAATTTTGAAAAGACATATATCCCAAACGTGCTAATTTATGACTGAATTCTGATTCAGAAATTTTTATTTAAGACACTCCAAAATTAGTAAAGCTCAAGTAACTAATAGATGGTCATTCATGGTTTCACTTTTTCTAATAATTTGTAGAGAGGAGGATAGTATTTGTATTCATTTACTTGAGACTTTGAACAAAATGTTTTTTCCAGAGCTCTTTGAAGTGAAAATTAGACAAATCAATTTCATCTGATGATGCATTAAGATTATTTTTGACATATTCAGTTGTCTTCTTCTGTTAATTAAATACTCCTAGATCAGGTTGTAGAAATAATATGATCCTTGTAAGATATATCAGATTACCTTAAATGTTAAGAAAATATAATGATATTTAATGCCCAGCTAGGTGTACTGTGGCACAGTTGTTGTCATTTCTTAGTAGACTCTGAAACATTTTATTGGTGATTTTGCCTAGCCATTTTTAAACTGCCTCTTAATCAAGATATTAAAGAAATTCTACTACAAATGACTTGAGTGAAGCTGAAGGATTTGTTGGTACTGATTCTTGTATTGCTCTATAAGCTGTTTCTATAGCAGGTGATTATCCTTCTTGTATGCATATTTGAAGGATACATGTTGCTAGAAAAAATGTCATTATCGTCTGATTTTTCTGGTAAACCAAATATTATAAAGTTGTTCTTATATTTTATGCTCTCCAGATCTTCTATATATCATTAAGTGCATTTTTCATGTCCTGTATTTTGTTATTTTCAGCCATATTGTTTAGTATTACAATCTGCTTTAAGCTACTTTTTTTTTTTTAAATTGTCAGTTTTTATGGTAAGTTCTTGAATACATGCTAAACAGCTAAAGCTTGCTGAAGGTCCTTTTTGAAAGACAATTCTCCTAGAAAACATTTTGAAGAACACATTTTTCTGGTGTAGCCCAAGTTGCACTTCTAAGGAAAGTTGATTTTTTTCACACAATTGTTTTGAAGCAAAACTTTAACGTCTTCCTATCTGAAGTAATTTGTGGACTACAGTGTTCACTCCTTATCATTTTCCAGTCACATTTCTAATTTTCACTCAGAGCTAATGAGCAAAAGTTAATTTATTTATTATTTATATAATTATTGCTTGCATTAGTTTACTGGGATATTCTGACTAGGCAGAAAGCTACCACATTTCAGCAGATGTCTGGGGAGAAAATCTCCAGAAAAACTCCATTGTTTCATAAAAAACAGAGGTATACAAGTAATCAACAACTATATAACATTTAAACAGACCACCGTTAGTTAATAGCTTTTTCACTGACTGTGTAGTGATTATTATAGTGTCACAGAATACCATAAACTAATTAGCTGGCAATGGCAGGGAAGCTAGACTGCTGTTTTCCATGCTGGCCAGTTTTAATAATTTATAGGATTATATGATCTTGGGGGAAGAAGGTAAGGAGAGGAAGGAGAGAGGGAAGATAACCATGTGACATTTTAGGACCCACTAGAGACAGAGTCCTGAAATATAGAGACTGAATGGCCAAAAGAATAGAATTGCATATATAAGTCTGAAATGCCATTTCTCAAAATATTCCCTTTTCTACAAGGTATGGGAATATGGGGGAGGAGGTCTGAGGGGACATGTCACTCTTGCAAAAAGAAGTTTTAAGGAGAGAAATTATTTTTGAGATTTGTTTTTCTCCTATGTTGTCTGTCTTTTATTTATTGATTTATTTATTTATTTGTTTTTGGGCATAGGGCGATGGGATGAAGATTACACAAACTGAGTCCATAGAAAATCATAATGTGCAGACCTACAGAGCAGGCAGCAGTTCTGTGCAGGTCCATGCAGTTCTGCACAGAACAGCATAAACCATTAAATCTGAAGACTGGTGACAGTCATCCAAAAGAGGTAGGAAGAAGACTTTTTACACTAATGACTCAAGGAAAAACTTCACTTCTACCCAAAAACCATTATGGCTGTGGTGTACTCAACTGATCTCAGTATAAAGCAGACAGTAAAAAGTAAAGATCAATGAAAAAATATCTGCACTTCTTCCAGAAATAGCAGCAATAAATGTGCTCTCACAACACATCCTACACTTCTTCAAGATGGCCACCTGAATCAAGCCAGATGCAAACAATTCAGGCAGTGAAATTAAGTGGAAAAAAACTGTCAAAACAACTTCTAAATCAGCTACATTTTAACAGCACAAACGATTTTTCCAAGTATGTAGGCATAATCAATAATATATATGTCAACAGACCTTGCAAATGTCCCTCAATTGGAAGATCATTCCTATTTTCAGGCCCACTTTATCCCTAGACTTATATTTGGATGCATGTCCCTATTTTCTGTTTTGATTTACCCCTTCTCACAATTTTCTAAAGCCCCCTCGTAACATAATTCTTGAAGCTATACAGTACACAGAAAATCACACTACATGACCAGCATACTATACTAGTGGCACCAATAATTTAAAAAAAGACAACACATATCTTACAACTCCCTTATTCAAAAGAAAAATACATGACCTCGTGTGGTAGACTTTTGTAATACCGTTTATTAAAGACTATTGATTTTACGCCTGTTAGATAACATGCTTATATTTTCTCATCATTTTTGTGTCACACTTTTTTCCAAATGTGTTTCTGAGTGGTATCCCACATTCCTAATGAAAGTCTGAAGAGTTATGTGCAATCTGATATGCAAAGCTTATGTTATTTGGATGTCCAGATTTCTGGCTGGATATACTACTCTTCAAGGGCCTTTTTACCTATTTTCAATGTCTGCAGCTTGAGAGCTATGCATGGACAACTTATCAATATTAAGGTATAAAGGAAACTGTTGCAGAAATGTTCAGTACCTTTACTTTTTATTCAAACAGACAATTCACATCAGTTAGTTTTTCCATTCCACGCCTTTGGGCATCAGCCTTCACCCCTATTAATCCATTACCAGTATTCATTCACCTTTAAACTCTCCTACCCTTATTCCTAAAGTCTTTTATGCATGGTTATAACTGAAACAAGTTGATGGTGAAAGGGATGTATGCTCATAATCTGTGGTACTAAGATATTACAAGAGTTATATATGTTTTCCACATGTCATTCATGTAATGCTGTGGACATAATATACCTCATAAATGTTACCACATATGATTAGGTTCCTGTCTGCAATCATTTATTTCTCTCAGTTTTGTTGCTGCCTGCTGTATTGCTGATTTCTGTTTAGGATTGAAGTACTACAGTGATGTGTATCCCCCATATTGCACTAGGATAGGGGTAAACAGGCCAATGGCCAACTGGTCTTAATCTTCTGGGCTTGACAGCTATCTCCATCTCCCAGCTTTGTAGTCAGAAAAAAAATCCTAGTTAAGGCATAATCACATTAACATTAACAGCAGATGTGGCGGTCAAAATCAACATGTACAAAACATCCTTAGAATTAAATTAAATGTACCTATACTACTGAATTGTTAGAGATCCACATAATAAAAGCAGATACATCAGAATACAGACCCTAATATGTGTTTATGTATATATGACATAATGTAGGCCAACAATAGGAAGCACAATACATTTATTTAAAAAATAAGCTATACAACACATAAACAATGTGTCAGAAATATCTCAGCTATTTATTACCATTAAAATGACGTGGTTTAAATCTGAGAATCACCCATTGAAACATCTCAGTATGGTAGCCATTGGGCACATGGGGCAAGTCATCACCTGTTCTCAGAGTTAATAAAATACTGCTGCATGCCTTTAATGTAATGCATTTATAGCAATCTCAGCACTGGTGGAATGTCCCATTTGAACAATTAAAACAACATTAACAGTGTCTTCTTCCTCCCTCTACCAATTTTTGCCAGAAAATAAATTCCATCTGTTTTTCTGTGTGTAATCAAACCATAATTATCTGTTCACCTTGACCTTCTCTGCTGTTGGGCCATGTGATGATGTGTGGTAGTGCTAGCTGTCCCAGTGGGAGTGGAGCAGTGCATGGGTAACATATGCCAGCATATTGGAGTTTTGTAAAGAATTTTATGTAGTTTAGCTGACTCTAAATCAGACTGCCGACCAGCCACGAGTGGAGTCCCACAGGGTTCTGTCCTGGGTCCTCTCCTGTTTGGTATCTACTTCTCTGAAGTCCAGGCCAACACGAAGGGACTCTGGCTGACAAAGTTCACAGATGATTGCAAGTTGGGAGCTATTATTAACTCCCCAAATGATGCTGATATCCTACAGGAAAGGCCTCAATGAGACCAATGACTGGCGTCAGAATCATGGCCTTAAGCTCAATGCCAAAAATGTGTCTTCACCCCCTTTGGGAAAATCCAGTTACCTTGAATTACCACATTAATGGTAGTCCACAGAAGGTGGGAACACAGGTTGACAGCAACCTCTCTTTTGACCACCACATTGCCACTGTGGTCAGAAAGTCCTTCTATGTGGCACATCTCATTACTATGGGTTTTGCATCCAGGAAGAAAGAGGTCATTGTCTCCCTCTATTTTTCCCTCATTAGGCCAGTCATCAAATACAATGCCCCATTTGGCATGTACCTCACTACACACCTGCAACAACTGCAGAGGCCACAAAAGTACTTCACAAAGAGGATCCTAGGCCTTAAACACTTGTCCTATATGGACAGACTCAAGAAACTCCAACTATTCTCTGTCTCATATCACCTACTTAGAGGCGATCTCTGCATGAATTGCAAAGCCATGTCTGACCCAGCTCTGTTAGAAATGCTGCATCTAAAGAAATCCCAATCCCTCTGCACCACATGCCCCAGAGACCTCAACCTCATTACCACAATCAACAGAACATGCTGGAGGGACAGGTTCATAACCCAGAGACTGCCCACGCTATGGAATAGACTTCCCATGCATGTCAAGCAGAGCACCTCACTGGCCCTCTTCAAGAGAAATCTTGATCAGTGTATGGGAAATAGAAAATTCACCCTAGGGATCACTCCAGTGGCTCTACTCGACAGAGGCACTAGGAACTAAGGTTGGGTGGCACGATGCCAGGATAATCCTATGGGCTAAGCTTCTAAAGGCTCCAGGGCAATTAGCCTAGTACACATCAATGAACCTATGAACTTATTTGTATATGAAACTGATTTGGATAGATGCTTGGGTTAAAAATGTATTTGCAAAGCTGCTTGAGTATCAACAGTGGTTCCTTCTGGACAGAAAAGAAATATGCATTATATCAGACTGTACTGTTGTAACTGAAGAAATGTATACATGTTAACAGAGGATGCTGGAAGGGAAGGGATTAATCTCAGCTCAGCTTACCTTAAGAAAAATAGCTTGAAATTAAATGTAGGTCATAAAGATTTTGTCTCACAGGACTGAATGCAGCCACAGACGCAATGTCTGGGAAAGATCCGGGCTCTTATTGTCCTTAGTGGTAAACTAATTGCTACCTTGGGGTACCAGAGAATGGCTGGTTAAGGATGAAAGTATTGGAATTGATTTACAGTCTGCAGATGCCTTAGCAAAGCTATATTTGTGTATTGTGACACATCTGTGCTAGATGCTGGTTCAGCTTCTAGTGAGGGGGGTAGTCTGGAAACCACAGTCAGGTGACCATATGTGATGTCATTCTATAGCCAGCACTGAAATTGTATTTAGATATTAGTGAGAGATGTGATAGAGTCACTCAACACTCTGCTATTGGAACTGACAAGAAAGACACTCACGAACTTCATCCTACCTTGTTCTAGCCAGTAAGTAGGGAACAGTGATTCTTCAGTAAATTAGGAAAATAGTGAGACCAGTTAAATATTGTTTTTCTTTATCTGTCTGAGTCTTTCCATCTGTGCTAATTTATTTATTGTAAATTGAAACTCTGGTGTTTATTGTAAATATATATTCAGTATTTTTATGTTTTCTATTCTATTATTTTTTATTACATAAATCTATCTCTTTCATTGTGGCTGATCTTTTAGAAAATAGTTTAACATTTGAGAGTAATTGCATTTATTTGCTGTGAGATTCACATGCCTGAAAGTCTTCCTGCTTGATTAATATTACCACTTGTGTAAGTATTAATTTTACTAACAGTAATTGGGTACCCTGGTAAGAGCCTTAAAGTAGCTGGCTGATGGCATTGAATCTATCTTATACTCTGAGTAGAGGTGGCACAGCTGGTAAATCTGTGCCACCCTTTCCCAGGTATATGTGTGTGCAAAAATAAAATCTCAAAGAGTGTGTATGTCAGCTGCTTGAAACAGGGACACAGCACACTGGTTTCTGCAGAGAGAGAAAGGTGAAGTCTTATTTGGGACCCTGGGGGAGGAAGTCCAGCCCCAGGACTGGGTGTGCTCCCTGTGTGCTCCTAAGGGAAATTGTGCTTGGTGCAGAGAGCTGGATCTGAAAATCCTGTGTGTATCCATTGTTGTTCCAAATGAATGTTCCCCACCAGTGTCAGTGGTGAGGATTGAGGCTCTTTGATTACTGGTCTAGAGGAGGAAATTACAGGCCTACTTTGGCTTTAATTCTGATATCCTGATCCCCCCCCCTTTTTTTTAATTGTGCGTACAGAAACAAATGTCACACTACTGTTTTGTTCAGCATGTGTGAAATTCTGCTATCAGTTACCATCCTTACCACTTTCAGCCAACTAGCTGCATCACCTTTGATTCTAGATTTGACCTCCTCATTAAGATTTCTCTTTTCCTCAAAGATGCTTCCAATACCATTTAAGCTGTTAGCTTGCTCTGCTGTTTTCCCTTTTATCTCAGTTTTCAGTGTCTTTTGATTCTTCCATCTGTTGTGATTGTAACTGTCTAGCTGGTTTAGTTTTACCCCACATGCCTTTAGTTTCCCATTCCATTCCCCTGTCATAGCCGATCATAGTTTTGCTGTGTGGACATCATCTGCATACGGCAGCTTTGTTAATCTGTCCCCTATGATAACACCATCACCAGTATGAACAGGATAATTTTAAATCTGAAGCCAGATGCACACCCACTTCCACTGGGAATTATTCTGCACGCCAATGATCCTTGTACACAGCCTACAGTAATTCTATCAATATTTCCTGAACTTCATACCAGTGGAAGACTGTCCAACTCACCTTCCTTGGGACAGTATCAAATTCTTTCTCCACATTTAGGCATGCTAATTTGAACTCTTTTCTCATCTCAAACCTATTCTCCATAATCAGTCACACTGCAAGTACTGAGTCACTTGAAGTGGGTGCTGATCTAAATCCAAACTACTCCCTGCATAATTTCTACTACTGTGCATGTAACTCACTCTTTCCGGTACTTTCATGCAGTGTGACCAGAGGTTGATGCCTCTTTACTGCTCGCAGTGGGGAATATCCCCTTTATTCTTGTACACTGTACTACAATGCTTATTCTCCAGTCAATGGGATTGTGATGCCCCTGTTCTGGGCTAGTAATCAGGGAGCTTGAATCCCCACCCACTGACACCAATGAAGGATGTTCACTTGGAGCAAAAACAGATACACACAATATTTCCAGATGCAGCTCTCTGCATTAAGCACACTTTCCCCTTAAGAGCACAGGGAACACAATCAGTCCAGGAGCTGGGTCTCCTTCTCTCTCTCTCCAGGACCCCAATAAGACCCCCCACTGGTACAGCTGTAGAGCTGAGTCCTCAGGCAAGTGTCCAGGCCACGTCCAAGTTTTAAAGAGAAGAATGATTGTTGAGGTATATGTCAAGATAAGAAAATATCTGATGAGTGTCTGGATTATGGTCTCTTATGATTCACACATGAATGTATGAGGACCATCAGGGGATAGGGAGTGCAGGATAAACAGCTCCTATAAAACAGAACTCAGTATAGCTGAGGCACTCCATTGATGTATGTCATAGTATCCCTTTCATAATAGTCATCAATATGACAATCTGTTTAAGGTAAGAAGCAGGACAAAAAAGGAGATTTGGCATATCGATAAACAAGTGTAGGTATACCAGGAATTAGGGATACCTATGAATGTAATCATGCAAAACATGAGACACACAGGCTAAGGGTCCAAGACAGATAAGGCTGCACAGAACATAGGGGGTAGGGCTGATATACAGTAGTCTCCCTCACCCTCTTTTGTGCATGGTGCACTCCTAATAGTCTAGCCTTTATATGATGGCTGCTGAGTCTCCTGTATGACATGATCTGTGTTGTAATCTTGGTCTGCACTGTGGTCATCTGATGAAGCATGGATGGTCTGCACATTTACATCATGAATGTCAGTGCATTTTGTCTCAAATTGTTGAAGAGCACTGGCTTCTGCAATAGAATAGTCCATAGCTTGCAGAAGTTTAATTATGCAGTCACATGGTGATCAGATGATTACTATCTCTACCATACCCCAAGTTAAAGCAGAAAATGTTTTCTGACGCTTGGCAGAAGCAGTGTGATATCATCCCTGGATTGCTCGGTTACAGTGGAGTTCCTGGATATTGCATATCTAGACACCACTGCTATGTAGTAATTGTAGCAGTGATAGCTGAAAAGGGCAGAGCATGGGTTCTGAGAATAAGCACCTGAAAAACAGAATCAGCATACACAAGGAAATACAACAGAAGGCCAAATGGTTGAAAAGTACTAACATCATATGTAGTACAGCCTATCTTGATAGTTCTGGAAATTTTGCACATTGTCATCCTTCTAAGCAGCATCAGTAAAACAATGTATGAAATGTGTCGTGTAAACTATCAGTCACAGTCATAGTTATCAGTAATCACCACCCTGTAGGGCTGCCCCTTAAATAGATAGTATAACTTAAGATATTTTCATTATATGTCACAACACCCATATCATTAAACTACATTACCCTTTAATTTCACTTCAATGGGGAGAGTGCTAAAGAAGAATTTTCAGCCTTGAGATGATATTACAGGAGGACAAGTTGCTTTCCAGAGTCCAAAAATGGCACTGGATGACTGCTTATTGATAAAATGTCTATAGAGTCAGGCAGTTAGTTACTTTGCTGTCTGCTTACATTGTCTATTATGGCTTTCTTCTTATTTTGTTGACATTGCTTTTATCTTTTAGTCAAACTTATTTTCACTCTTTTGATGTTCTGTTATGCTACTTTGAAATTCCCATGTTGCAGCAGTATGTTACTACATGAGTGAGCTATTCAGCATTTTATCTTTAGTGTTTGCTGCAAATGTACCATGCCTTTGTTTGGGCTATTCGTTTAAACCTTTTTTATACTCTGTATTTTTGAATGCAGAGGATAGTACGGAGCTGATTCATTTTCATTCAGGAAATATGCACCAGCTGAAAAAAAAATAATGCTAGGGACACTTTAACAATGGTCTGGGTTCGTCTTGCTGGTAATCTTCTGGGTGATTGCCTATGCAAACAGTGAATATTTACTATTCACTTATGGAGACATTTTAAACTTGGTTTTGTAGCTTGTTTCCAGCTCTGCACTGACTTATTCTTGATGATTTGTTTGCACATCTGCAAAGAAAAAAACAGGGCTGCTGAGGAGATTTCAGACCTTCCACATAAAACCGAATATTTAAGTTTATTGTCAGCAGCCATAGTCTAGTCACTTTTCTCAGACAACCTTTTCAAAGAGAAGTAAGACCAGTTCATGCTCTTGCTGTAAGATATGTTGTTATTTGTTTTTCTATTTATTTGTTTATTTCATTTATTAATCAGAATAGCTCATCTTTGCTGTATCCATTTGTCAGCAGAGGCTTTGGGAGAAATCTCCAAATGTTTTGTAAATTTTTTAGTACAAAATGAGACGACTATATAATATCAATAACATAAAAATAACTTCTAGTAAAGCACTGTCTTAAATAGGTTCATAGGTAGGTACTTGGCTATCAGCCCAAGGGGCTAAGTAAGCCTAACCAACAAGGTTCCCTGGCTTACACCACCCAAGAAAGTTAATTTCCTGTACACCTGTTGAGCAGAGCCACAGAAGTGATCCCAGGGAGTATTTCCTATTTCCCATCCACTCATCAAGATTTTTCTTGAAGAGTGCTAATGAGGAACTTTGCTTGACATAGATGGGTAGCTTGTTACAGAGTATAGGAAGTCTCTGGAACAGGAATCTATCCCTCCAGCATGTCCTATTTGTTGCGGTGACAAGGTTTACGTCCCTAGAGCGTGTAGCTCGGAAGGATTGGGATTTCTTTAGGTGTAGCATGTCCAACACCTCTGGGTTTAACACAGCTTTATATGTTAGGCAGATATCTCCTTGGAGTAGGCAATATGCTACAGAGTAAAGCTGGAGTTTTTTGAGACGGTCAGTGTAGGCCATCTGTTTGAGGCCAGTAATCCTCTTTGTGAGGTACTTCTGTGTCCTTTCCAGCTGCTGCAGATGTCTTGTGAGGTGCATTCCAAAAGGGGGCGTTGTACTCTATAATGGTTCTAATGGGTATATGAGTTGTACACAAAATAAATGTCTATGCTGAAGATAGTGAGTGACCAGGTAAGTGGCAGATTAAAAGTCCAACGGGGAGAGAAAGTAGAAGGTAAGGGGATAAACAAGACAGAGTAGAGGGAACATTACAGAGATGGGAAAATGGGCTAAAATGTTAATTAGTAAATAGGGTTAAAGAGAGATGGAGGAAGAGATGGGGATACATGAAAGAGGGCAAAGGCAATTACATATCTAGGGAGTGGTGATATGTGTCCTCAGCATATTTAATGCTGTGTCTTTCGGCTTTTCCCGGTTAGGGGTCGCCACAGCGGAACTCCGGTCCGCTAATGATTGGCAGTTGATTTTTACATACCGAGTTGCCAGCTCTGGTGCACAACCTTCAAAGAAGGTATGCCCATTCACGCATGTCTCCACGAAGAAGATGCTCTAGCTGAGAGTCGAACCAGACAGGCGACAATATATTATAATTTGTTTCATTTCATAAGTCTGGGTATACACAATTCCATATTTAGCCATGTAGACTCAGTACAATGAATTTTCATGGTGGCTATCAGATTTAGTAATGTCTCTGAAATTCAGGCTCTGAAACTATCAAATTCTGGGTGGGTTGCATTTAAGTATTCAGTTAGATATGGCAAAATGTCTTTTTGGATTTAATTAGAATACTGTATACACACTTGAGTTGAGCGAAGTTAAGGGTGTCTCTTTTTTTAATTCCAGTCGATGTTTTGTAGTGTTAGACAATGGCAGGTTTTATTTGGTATGCTAGTGACAAACTTGGCAGTTTTCTAGTAGGTACACCCTTGCATGCAAAGGTGAGTTTTGTGCATGCTATTAAAAATACTGGATAAATAAAGTAGGGTGAATAGTAGAAGGGTTTGAGGTGTGTCAATGATGGCTGTATCTATTAAGTAATATTTCAATCTAGGAAGTATACCTTTTTTCTTTTAATCTGACATGTAACAATGACAAAGAGCAGTTTATGATCAATAACAACTCATAGAAGCTCTGCATGAATGATCTGTTCAATATCGATATTGTTTAATGAGGGGATTTGAATTTGGGTATTTACTTTGGTTAATAAACCTGGGCCAAAAACATTATTGTGTGGTGGATTGAAGTTGAGTTTGGTCACTAGCTCTGCATATGAGAGTAGTATATATATATATATATATATATATATATATATATATATATATATATATATATATATATATATACATATATATAAAGAATTGGTCCTGGAATGAATCCTTGAGGTACCCCAATGTGAATTGGTTGAAATGATGAAAATGAATATTCCCAATTAACTGTTGGAAAGGTAACTTATTAACCAGTTTCGTATTTTATTGACCAGGTTCTTTGTGGAAAGCCTTTGAAGGCTTTGATGGTGAGAAGACCTTAGCTTCAGTTTATGCTAATTATGTTTAAGAAGTTTAAAATGGTAGTTTTGGTGGTATTTTATATTACTTAATTTTGCTCTTTTGGACATAAAATATGCCTTTTTCCTGTGAATTATGGATGCAAGGAGCAGAGGAATGGAAGATGTTTAGTCTTGCAAGATGAAGTGAATGAACTTTGATTATTTTGTTTAAAAAGTTTAATCAAAGACCAAAATGCTGTCTTAGTTTTGGTTGCATAATCATTAGCAAATGATGTTTTGTCCCATATTTATTGGTGACTGTCCAATCAGACATTAAAATTAGTTCCTTGGCCAGGACTGTCAGAAATTTCACAGCTATGGATCTGGAAGGCATAGAAGGATTTGTTGGCATAGGTTTTCATATTGCCTGGTGTGCTCTTTAAATACCATAAGAAATATCTACCTTTAGATTTATCATCAGAGGCAAATAGGACATTCCCTGGGACTCAGAATATCCTTATGTTCTTTCATCATATACACACACACACACACACACACACACACACACACACACACACATGCATATATGTATATACTTAATTTTCTATTCTTCAATTTTGTTAATCAGCATGGTATTTAATTTCAGTACAACTATCTGGTTGGCTTTCTACTTTTTCTTTTGTCTTATTTTCAGTTTCTTTAAAAGATGTTTCTACATTCTGAATTTGAGAAGCCTGTTTTTCAAATAGTTCTGTTTCAAAGAACTTTGCTGTAGGAGATACATATTATTATGAAATTAGTTCGATTTTAAAGTGAGTTCCTAAATGAAAGTTAACATTAGCTGGAAGTCTCTTGGGAGATCTATCTGCATATGAATGCTTAGTGAAACTCACTGAAAACTGTAGTTTGCGTGTATTTTTCTAAGGAAATTGATTTTGACAAGAAATGGTTTAAAATCCTGTATTTTTCTTCACAGTTCTTCACAATTACTTGTCAGGAAAATGTTCTTCCAGTTTTTATTCAATAGGTTTTTCACAACAGTGGCAGCATTGTGAGTTTTACTGCAGGATCTTTGTCCATACAAACTGCTACTACTCAAATTTTGTTGAAAGGATTAGATGTTCTGTTTATTTTTTGCCTGTTAAACTGTACTTACAGGGCCTTCTGTTTGTTACAACTGCTTCTGATCTCCCTGCTCTTTGATTGTTACACTGTTGCAACACCAAACCCCTCCTCTGTTTCATTAAGCACAGCTTTAGGCCATACCACAGCACCTCCTCTGCCCTCCTCTCCTTCACCAATGTTATTCACCAAAACCGGAATGATAACAGGCTATCCTCAGCCCTCTTTCTAGACCTATCAAAGGCCTTTGATATAGACAACCACCAATTATTCATCCACTTACTGAAAACCATTTCTCTGGATAACCATGTTATTCAGTGGTTCCTATCCTATCTGAGTGGTAGACACCAGGCTGTATTATGGCAGGACAAACTATCCACCCTGTTACCTCTCACCCTTGGAGTCCCTCAGGGTTCTATCTTAGGTCCCCTACTTTTTTCTATCTTCATCAGCAACCTTCACTCTGCCATCCCTGAAACAACCTGTATCCAATATGCAGACGATTCGACCATGATCTGTACGGCCTCCTCCCCATCTGATCGACTAACCTTAACTCAGAATACATTTAACACATTTGAAAACTGGCTCTCTAATCACCACCTGCTGCTGAATACCAACAAAACTAAATTACCACCCTTCACCCCAACTAGTAGGCCCACCCCATTCTCCTTCTCCATAACATCCAACAATGGTTCTTCTATTACCCCTGATGTCCATACTAAACTCTTAGAGGTAATATTTGATAATAATCTCAAATTCAATTTGCATGTCAATAAAATTATCAAAACCATCAATAAGCTTGGGTCACTATATAGAAATAAACCCTTCCTAACCCTGTTAGCTAGGACTGCAATTGCCCACTCTCATCTACTCTCTTCCCTCCTCTATGCTTCCCCCATTCTCTCCAACTTGAATAAAACTGAACTAAGCAAACTTGCTTGCTGCTATAACCATATTGCCAGATTCACCACTGGCTCCACATATATAACCCATCACTGTCATAACTTTAAACTCCTAGGGTGGCTCGAATTACCCAGCTTAATTCAATTTAATCAACTCATTGTAGCACACAAAATTCTCAGTGAACCAGATAATACTCCTGCACTTACAAATATCATATAATCATATAATAATCCCAGGCCACTTCGGTCATCCAACAAATTATTGGTCCATACACACAAAGTTACTAACTCAGCTGGAGACTCTCTGTTTGCCAACTTTGTTGGCAAAACCTGGAATTCACTTCCAGCTAACCTTACACTGGAACCCTCTCTAAACCTCTTCAAAAAAGGCCTCAAACAGAATCTTAGAACTTAGGCTTTGTCCCTGTACCAACCCTGATTAACTCCATATTTTACCTTCTATGCAATATTGTACTGTACGCCTTTTGCTCATATCTGTTGTTATAACCTACTTGTTTTTGTACACTATGAAACACCACAAATGTTGTGAGTCCCTTCTTGAGGACTACATTGTACATACCTTGTAAATATGCTTATCTCATTAGTGTTTTGTTTTATCTGTGTTAACATTCAATTTTTGTAGTGTATGCAATTTTGCTCATATCCGTTGTTGTACCCTACTAGTTTTGTATATCATAAACACTGCGAATCTTGTGAGTCCCTTCTTGAGGACAACATTGTACATACTTTGTATATATGCTTGCCTCATAACTGCTTTGTTTATCTATATAACTGGAGCTTTTCTCCCCGGGACTCTGCTGAAAATGGACATGTATCCAGTCGGACTATCCTAGTCAACAAATGTAAAATAAATAAAATAAGTGTTGGTCTCCATTCTGCTACTTTATGGTTGCTTCATTCACCTCTGTCTCCCCTGCCCACACTGTATTATGAATGTGTAGCCTATCTGGGACCCTAGCACACATCAAATAAATTTGCAGGTTCTACCATATACAATGGAACAGACTCATAGGTTCATGATTCACTGTAAAGTGATCAATTAAATGTTCTATCAACTATCCTACCTTAGACCTGTAGAAGAGAGTCATAGTGGTGAGAGAATTAAGATTTCTTACAATTTCTGAGTTGCAGAGCTCCAGCCTCTGGATTCATTAACTTTTTTTATTGGGTTCCTTTATAGCTTATTTTCTACAACCAGTGCTGAGCTGAGCATTCCCAGGGTCTTCTACTCAAGACTCTGAGAAGTGTGGAAAGCTTGAACTGTGAGATTTTTCATCAAGAAGGGAAGAGAACTCTGAGTCAGTGTTCTTTACCATTGAGCCACCATGATATCCATAACATGGGGACAAAAGACCATTTCTCTATGGAAAACAACAATCAATTTATTGCATGGTTTATATAATCCATACATATATATGTATATATCTACAAAGATAATACTGCAAGTATCTTTCTGTAGAAACTTTTAGTTGAGAGAACATTTAATTGATCACTTTAGAGTGAACCATGAACCTATGAGTCTGTTCTATTGTATATGGTAGAACCTGCAAATTTATTTGATGTGTGCTTGGGTGGCGGAGGGAAATTTGCTGTCTAAACACTCCCTGCATCCCCTTACTTAACAGCAGCCTCCAAGGTCATACAGAGCCGGGTACATTATAAAATGTGCAAGATGATGTCCACTTAATACAGTTAGCTTATGAGTTTGCTGTTCACTGAAAAGAGACCCAGTCAAAGAAATAGGTTCATAGGTAAATACTAGGCTAGGCTATCTGCCTGAGGGCATCTATAAGCCTAGCCAGAATGTGTTGGCTTTCGCCACCCCCTTAGATTAGTTCCCTGTGCCTCTGTCCAGCAGAGCCATTAGTTCCCTTTTATAGTATGTAATTTGTAGCTGTACTTTTAACTGATTGTTTTTCAGCTTTTTTCTACAGAAATGCTCTTTACAGACCAGTGCAAGTACTATACCTATCAGATGTATGTGTCTGCATGTGAAAATTGTTAACATACTTCCCCACTTACAGTCCACAGGAGATACAATCAGGCATGAAGAAATATTAAATATTTCACCTTGCTTTAAAGGAATAGAGGCTGAGTCACCTAAGCAATCATTTCCTGGCCATTATCTCAGTGGACAGCTAGCTGATTTTTTTTTCAGTTTATTAGTCGATTGTGTGAGATTAACTCTGTGTGCATAATTTATCTTCTTAGTTCTTGCTTTTAATAGTTGTAGATATTTAGCAATACATTTTGCTTTTGCACATTGTTTCTTGGAGTCTTCTTTTTCTCCTAGCAGGAGTTAAATCTAAATGCTATACTGTAAGTGTCATGAGAATGCATTGACTCCAGGAGTGCCAAATGGATGTTATTCCTATTGCCTGTTTTACTAGTTCAACAAAACACTGGTATAAGATTATCTTCTAGTAGGCCAGGTACAAACAGGACACAATGATTTAAAATGAAGGTACTACTATGGGATGTAAAAAGTCCAGACACGCATATTCTAAAAAGTGTCAGTAGTCATAATGGAGACCAGTGCAGAGTATTCCCTCTTGCAAGAAATAAAACTTGTGACCAAAGTTGTGCAGAGGGATCTGGCAGGTTGAAAGGACTGACTTGAGGCTAGTTCAGCAAAGTCATGCAAAAGGGAGGAAGTTATAAGAAGTCACAAGAAATTAAAAGTATTTCTGATTCTGATTAGTTTGCTGCATCACAAGGTATGAGCAGCACTTCTCCAGTATTGAAAAGATAACCAGGGTTACTGGTTATTTCTTAAAGTAAAGAAAGTTCCAGGCTCCAGTAGTTTGCAGATTTCATTTTGTCCAATTTTTACAGCCCAGCTGAAAAGGACTCTTCCATGCTTCATTAGGTCAGTTGAGAACAAGCAGTAGGAATGCCCATTTACAAATACCGGGTAACTTTTTACTATAGCATAAGATGAAAAAGGTTAACCCTAAATGTACTGAAGTGCTAATTTAAACATGAAGTGGTATGTTCATTAGATAATGTATGTCATTAATGGACATAAAGTTGCAGAATATCGTATGTCCTGTGACCCTACTCTCAGAATCAGTCTCCAGTACAGTGTCTCTACCGTTTCACTTACTCATCCTTGACTGCATGTACACATTATGTACATATACTACATGGTGCCACAAGTAATCATATTTGACATCAGAAGCTACATTTTCATATTGCTCTGCATTTTGGTTGCTTGCATTATTCTTCTGCCTCTCAAGTTCATCAGTAAGGCTTTTGTTTATGTTATCATTATGTAATGAAAGTCCAACTCAGTATTTTTCACTTTTATTAAATGAAAAAAAATAAAAGTTTCATTCTGCATTTTCACATTTTTCTTACATGAATTTATTTTTTGTGCAGTCTTCAACTTTTCTCTCAACATGATTTATTTTGTTTTTAATGTGTACTAAATTAAGATTTTCTAAAGAATTTCTTCAACTTTTTTATTATGATAACTTCAGTATAATAACCTTTGGCTTTGAAGCTTCATGGCAACATCTCACAAAATTTGAAGCTTTGGATCCACAAATTTGAGTTGTATCCTACCAGAGTTGATTTTCTGATAAAGCAGAAATATTGAATGTGCAAGTTCCTTCAAGACACAACTGTGGAAACAATTAATGGATTTAACAAATTTAATCTTACCAAGGAAGAGGAAGTCTTGAAAACTAACTTCCAAGTATAACATGTTCCATAGAGTAGATGAAACAAAGCACAAATCCCAAGAATATAAGTTTGGCAACCTGTATTTTTTTTCTGGGAAGCAGATCTGGTAATGAAAAATGTAACTTAGGGTATAGAATGTGAATGAGTGAACTTTTAAATATTTTTGCTTATAGGCATAAACAAAGAACTGGATTTCTGTACAATAAAGGCAGCATGTGAAAAAAATGGAACATACAACATATAATTACTACAATATTACAAATAACGACTAGGTTAGTGACCACTTCGTATTCAAGATGTCTTCAGCTAGCCACTGAGGAGATAGAAGCCATACCCAATGCAAGCAAACAGGCAATGGACACAAGAAAGCATTTTATAAAGTGCTCAGTAGAGTCTGTAAGATCAGGGGAGAAACTGCTTTACAAGAATATTTTAACAGTGAAATAACATATGAAATAAAAATGTGAATGCAGCAGAGACAAAGAGAAAAAATGAATTATATTGACAATACATAAATGGACATAGTGAGCATAGTGCATGCTTTACACTGTGATGAAGCTGTTGGCCACAGTAACAGTAATAATAACATGAATACAGTTCAAGTTACTAACAATAGCAAAAAAAACAACTGTAGGTCAGAAAAGCTGATGATTAAAGGCATGTCTGCTGTGCTCAGGCTAGATACATGGACAGAATGTAATATACTTTATACGTAGCTTTACAGTTAAGGCATTGAACTTTGTGGACATGTGCTACCCACCTTCTGAATTAATTTTATTTGATACCATTATGCTCTTCATTTCGACTGCTTTCCTTATTCCTCTGAGCGTTGAGTTGACAATTATAACATTGGCTTTATATTTTCCATAGGCAACAAATGTCCAACTCAATCCTTTTCACTATTGTTAATGAAAAAATATTTAAACGTTTAATTTTGCTTTTTCAGATTTTTTTAACATGAACATATTTTTGTGTAGTACAATCTCTAAACATTCTCTCAAAATAATTATTTATTTATTTATGTTTGCATTGTGTCTTCAATTGCAAGCAGCTGACTTCCAAAAGGATCTCTAATATTTACATTATTAAGCCAGGATATATTTACAAGATACAAGTATCTATATTTATTTGTAACCCAAATGTTTCTCACCAGATGTTAAATGATACATATTACATATACCCCACTGATGACTTCTCCAGAACATGAAGCTAACAACTGAGCTAAACACCTTTCTTATGGGTAATTTCACCTTTCTGCAACTAAACTGGCAAACATATACTAATAACAATATTTGTCCCAACCCCCCTTCGAACAAACCACTCTAAACACACAAAGCCATTTGACAACCTTTATTGTATATTATCATAACATGAACTTCAAACATATAAATGACATCAATTTCCTTCAGCCACAACGATCCTCAGGGCACCGTAACAACTCACCCTGCTCGATTACACCTCAGGGCAGCGTACCTGCTCACCCTGAAACTTCCTCCAATGGGGCAGCATACCTGCTCACCCCCCCCCAAAATAATAGGCAGCGTACCTGCTCACCTTCCACCACACAAAACCATTGGCCAAATCAAACCACATCCTTAGAGGGGGAACAGAAGAGGACAATCCTGTCCCTCTTCTCTGCTCCAACCCACTAAATCTTCCTCCATCAAAAGAGGGAGGGTGGGAGGGACCAACTCACGCCAAATGTAACTACTTCTTTAGCTCCCTACACTTAAACCCATCCTGAGTTCCACCCTTACTTACCTTACTTCCTTAACTACTCCAATCCCCCTTCAATACCTACATTGCCATGGCTATAGTGATTAGCCAATCCCTTAATCCCTAGCTTAGCTCTTCCCCACCCCCCCTACACTTTACTCATGGGTCCAGGACAACTTTGTATGTGCCTAACTGCATTTGTCCCAGCCCCCCTTCGAACAAACCACTCTAAACACACAAAGCCATTTGATGACCTTTATTGTATATTATCATAACATGAACTCCAAACATATAAACATCAATTGCCTTCAGCCACAATGGTCTTCAGGGCAGCGTAACAACTTACCCTGCTCGATTACACCTCAGGGCAGAGTACCTGCTCACCATGAAACTTCCTCCACCGGGGCAGCGTACATGCTCACCCCCCCCCCACAAATAATAGGCAGCGTATCTGCTCACCTTCCACTACACAAAACCATTGGCCAAATCAAACCACATCCTTAGAGGGGGAACAGAAGAGGACAATCCTGCCCCTCTTCTCCACTACCAGCCTGATCCCAGGCTGTTCCCCCTCCTAAATCTTAACCTGCAGCATCTCTTGTAGAAACAGCTTGAGATGCAAATTAAACAAATCCAAACCAATTTCATTCAGATGAACTCCATCCGTATGATACCAGCCTATCTCTCCTTGCCCAAAGTCCCCATGTTGAATGATATGTGTCTCCGAGTTTCTTAACTGCCTCTCTAATGTATGGTTAACAAATCTCCTGCCCCTTTCAATTGCTTTATAACTGCATGCCTCCCTTCAACACAATTGCAGAATCAACTATGACCACACAGTTTGCATATCCAGGTAACTATACTGTAGACTCCACAAATTCTGCAAAATAATCTCCGCTAAACACTTCTTAGCCAAAATACACAAGTCAATACCTCCCAAATTAATTATTATTATATCAGGACACCCTATCCGCGATTTAGCCTTCTGAAATTCAAACATCAACCTATCCCAACTCATACCCTTAACCCCATGCCAAAACACAGAGCACCCTAAATAAGATAAACCCAAATTCCTTCCATCCTCCCTGATTAAAGCATGCTTCTCAGCCCAGTGGATATATGAATGGCCCAAAATGAGTATACGCTTCCCTAAAAGAAAAAGAAAAAATGCTAATAATCACAAGCACTACTATCTAATATAAGATAAAAAGGCCTTTGAGGACCACCTGCCTGCCCTTTTAATAACCTAAATTGAACTACCCTGTCTAGCGAAATCTAAAGCCCTCACAATTCTAAAAGAATGAGCTGCAAACTTCTCAGCCGGAAATCCCATGCAACCCAAAATCCTCCTAATTAAAGTAATAAACCTACTACTGGAAATTACCCTGCCATCCTCTGAACAAAACACCAACTTCTCTGAACACCCCAACCTCCCAACCTCCTACTCCTAAATTCTGTAGTCCAAGTTACTGGGCAAAGGAGAAGGTTCCTGTCCGCTTTGAGCACCACTGTACATCCCCTACCCAACTGATACATCTTGCTTTTCCATATTACGATGTTGACCTCCCTCTCCGTCACTATAACATCCTTCCAGCACAAGGAACCTAACAATTCCGATACCCTAAAAGTGCCAAAATATAACCACGTGCATAGAGTGCCCCACATAAAATAATCCAGTGACCCACCATGTAATAATCCTAAACCCTGTAACAAAATCTTCAATATTCCTCTTGTAATTGGCAACCCTGTATCCCTGTGCTCCACCATCACCCTCCCCCAGCCTCTCAACATATGTCCTAATGTCCAGGACTTCGTAAAATCTTGCAACCCCCTCCAACTTAGCAAAATTGCTAATAGCTGCCTGATCCACTTTAACTGTCTGCAAAGTCTTACCTTTCTCCCAAGCACTAGTCACATATCTTAACAATAATTCCTCTGACCAAACCCTTTCCTCATCCGGCAATTGCAAAACAAATTGATTAAAATCAAAAAGAGCCCTTCTGTATGCATTCTTTGTAGAAGAAGCCCAGGAATGCTGCACCAGATGCCTGACTATCCTGTCCCAAGATTCCACACCTCCTCCGGCAGTGTTGACCGTCCCAAGAGCCAAACCTCAAAATATGCAAAACTGAAAGCAGGACAAACTATCAGCAATATCATTCTTAACATCAGGCACATGTACCGCTGTAAAAGAAAAAATTATTAACAGGCTCTGCACTACCAACTTCTGCAATATCCTCAACAGCAATTCTGCCCTAGATGTCTTCTTTTGTAACACCTTCATCACAGCCATATTATCTGAATGAAAAACTACCCGCTTGTTCCTCAACTACTCCTTCCACACCACCAAAGCTGCCCACATTTGGCATCAGTTCTAAAAAAGCGACATCGCACCTCCATTCCTCATTCCAATCTGGAGGCCATTGAGTTGCAAACCATCTTTCCCCAAAGTAAGCCCCCATACTGATACTGCCTGCTGCATCTGTAAACAACCGAAGTTCTTCCTGACCCACCCAATCTGATTGCCAAAAGGAAATCCCATTAAATTTTTGCACAAAACCATTCCACAACTTCAAATCCTCCCGCACTAGCCTGGTCACCCTAACCCAATGATGTTTGCTCCTACCCCCTTTTAGCATATAAGCTAACACCCTGCAGAATGTCTGACCCAGATGTACTGCTCAACAGACAAAGTTCTGAAGACCCAACAGTTCCATGACTGAACCAGCCCGAATCTTATTCTTGTCCAACACACCCCGTATAGCTGACCACAGCCTCTCTATCTTATCCTGGGGTAGACAAAACAATCCCCGCTCCACATCTACCATTAATCCCAGGAACTCCAATGCTCTTGCTGGACCTTCCATCTTGTGCTGTGCCAAAGGTACACCCAGTTCCTCACACATACTGGTAAATTCCTGAAACCCCTGTTGAGCCCCCACCCTCCCTTCCCCAACTAACAAGAAATCATCCAAATAATGCACAGCCTTCTGTGTTCCCAGCCTCTGATTTCAAATCCACTGTAAAAGGGTATTATATTTCTCAAATATCGCACATGCCATGGAACAACCCATTGACATGGCAGTGTCAAAATCATGCTTACCACCTACCTTCATCCCTAACAACGACCAATCCTCCCTCCTAATGGGCAACAAATGGAAAGCCAATTCAATGTCAACCTTAACCAACCACGGCTCCCAAAATCCCCTGATCACCTGCACTGCATTGTCCAAAGAGGTGTAACGCACCCTACCTTCTTCGTCCCCAATAAAATCATTCACTGACCTCCCTTCTGGAAATGAAAGATGATGAATCAATCTAAACTCCCCAGGCCATTTCTTCAGCACTAACCCCAATGGCGACACTTTGTAGCTAACAAAAGGCGGCATATCAAATGGACCCCACAAATGCCCTGCCTTACACTCCTTACCTACCAGCTCTTCCAAAATGTCCTCTTTCCCTTGCACTGAACGGAGGTTCTTACAACCCCTCCCCAACCCCACCGTGGACTTAATAGGAAATTCCTATTGAAACTCTTGAATGACCTCAGTCTTAAGAACGAAATCAGGACACTGGCAAAGCATATCCTCCAATACCTCCACCTTAATGGGGAAAGGCACCCCTCCCCCTATTGCCTCTAAAGGATCCCAATCCCCTGGATCAACGAAAATTGCCCCTACCTCGAGCTGTCTGTAATCCTTGAGAGGAAAGAAAATCTCCTTCTTAGCAAATACCAGTGTTGTTCCATGAACCAAAACCCTGCTGTCCACAGTAAGCCACTTAATGATTTCCTCCACATCTTAAGCACGTGTGTGCAAATTTGCACCCAACCCATGAACAAGTACCATTGTTAAATGACCAACACACCCCACCTGCCTCACACACTCTCATCCTCCTATTAAACCCACCAAAGCTATCCATCATCATAGCCAGCCATATATCAGGATGACGCACCTCCCACCGCAGAGACTGGAGAACTGCTTTCCATTTACGGAACCGCTCATCATACCACAACCATGCGGTCCCCAACCTGCCTCCCGAATGGTGAGAAAATACCCCAAAAGGGGCAAAGCCAATGCTCCATCCTTCTCCAGCTGCACTGCCATGTAATAAATAAAGCCAAACACCCAGTTGTCCCAAGTCCTGGGTCTAAGCTTACCTTTCCTTTTCCTGCCCAGCACTGCTAACACCGCCAACAAATCCTTGCTAGTGTCTGACTCCGCTTCCACTAACCTCTAGACCTCTTCCACAGCTAGCAGCTCAAACACATCCACATACTCACCTTTCCAGATTTTTTCTTTCACCATCCCCGAAATGTGCGGAGTTAAAATAACCCCTCTATTGCCCTGTCCCTGCACCTGAGTAGCTAGCCAATCCCCTGGCGGCAGCCCAAAATCTGACCCTACCTCCAAGCCAGTCAAGCTGTCCTTAGAGCCCAGGTCCACTCCAGCCATATATCTGCCTGCACACCTGGCTGCCTGTACCAACCCCCTTTGCACTCTTTATGACACTGTTTCTCCCTTTTCCATTTCCCCATCCAACAAAACCTCATCAACCCCCTGCGCCCTGCCATCCTCACCACCTAGTTCCCCAACCATTGCTAAATTAATATCATTACCTGCACCTTCCCCTTGCGAAGTACTGGGAACAGGACCCTCCACTGTAACCGTTTGCTTCTCCACCTGCTGCCTTTTCCCCCGGCCTGAAGTCTTTGTCACGGAACGCCATCTCTTCCTGCCTAAAACTTGCTCTGGCTCTGCCTCAGACCTCATCATGTCCTGGAATAATTCTTCTGCTTGGGCTATGATAGCCTGACATTGTTGTTGCAATTCTGGTAAATTAGCCATCTGTAAAAAAGGAACACAATGTTAATGCTGTTCCACAAACCGGACTACCCTACTCCCCCCAACCCCTATAATGTTGCCTTGCCCTATGTCTCACCACTCTCTACCAACTCCCCTACTTACATATATTCTGCAGCCTAAAACCACCCCTTGCATAGCTTACCTGCTAAGCATACCCTCTAATCAGTAGCTAATGCACTTATACTTCCTCCATAAATAAAATTTACCCCTGTCTAGCACACTCTTCACCCTTCACCCTTCCACTGCACACCCATTCAGCCACACACTTCCCTACAGCTACCATCCCCTGCCCTATCACCACCAGGTGTGTATGTATATATATATATATATATATATATATATATATATATATATATATATATGTATATATATATATATATATATATATATATATATATATATATATATATATATATGTATATATATATATATATATATATATATATATATATATATATATATAATATATATATATATATATATATATATATATATATATATATATATATAGATACATAGATAGATATATATATAAAAATCCTATCCTCTACCTACCTACATTCAAGCCACACATATACAAGCACCATTCAACCACCAAGAAGCCTGTAACCCTTACCTGTTTCTTCTGGACTGCAAATCTTTATCCCCATGAGAGGTAACAGCCAATATCCACAGTGCACATGTGCAAACCGGTGCACAGACCAAACAGCCACAAGAACAGCAGGAGCTGCCCACGAAACCACCAGGGAGAGCAAAAGCGACTCCCCACCACTACCACCGCTGAGGAAACTGGAGACAACCACACATAAGAACGGCCGAAAGAAACCACGCACATGCGTGGAAACTGGGAAATGACACCAGAGACAGTAGAAAGGCCACAGAAGCCCACAAGCCCACCAGGGAGCACTAGAGGATCCATCTGACACTGAACTGCCGTACCTAGACCTGACTACAGCGCTGGACCTCCACAGCCTACCACAACCACCAGGGAACACTTTTTTTTTTTTTTTGGATTACCAGGCCAACCCACATGCTACTACCCAACCACATGGCCCAACTGGAAAGGAGGCGACGATGAGCCCGGCCTACCCACATGGCTACACCCAACCACATGGCCCAGCCGTTTGGATTACCAGGCCAACCCACATGCTACTACCCAACCGGAAAGGAGGCAATGACGAGCCCGGCCTACCCACATGGCTACACCCAACCACATGGCCCAACCAGGCAGGAGGCGATGATGGACCTGATGAGGAGCAACCTCGGTGACACTGGATGATCACAAAGACCTCACCCATTGCGACCGGCCCTACAACCCAACCAGAGCCACCACTGGACCACCAGCAAGCACCTCAACAACTGCAAAATGACAAGAGACCACAGGACACCAGAAAGCACCTACCGCAACACCATGCCTACCGGACCCCCAGAGAATCGCACCAATACCTAGGTAAGCCAAGCACCACACTCATAGAGACACTACCCACCAACCATTCACCCACACACACTCTCCTCTCAGTAACCTTCCATGCCAGCAAGCCCAACCTATATTCCCAAACTCCATCCCCACCTTAAAATAATTACTAACAGAGAAACACCAAAGGGAGAGGAGGGAACTAACTCAGTTAAACTAATCCCTTCCCTCCCCACCATCAAAGGCCTACTTGCATCCACAATACCTACAGGTCATCTGTGCATAAGCTAGCTATTACTGCACCACCAACTCACACCAAATGTAACTACTTCCTTTAGCTCCCTACACTTAAACCCATCCTGAGTCCCACCTTTCCTTATCTCACTTCCTTAACTACTCCAATCCCTCTTCAATGCCTACTTTGCCATGACTCTAGTGATTAGTCAATCCCTTAATCCCTAGCCTTCTTCAGTTATATTAGGGACCTTAAAAGTTAAGCAGTTCTATACTTATCTTCATCCAAATGGTATCTCCTTCTCTGACCCAAAGAATATTGATAATATTTTTGTGAACAAATTATCTTCAAATGTTACTATATCCACCATCCCCTGTGTCCCCATGCATTCATGTCCTCATAATCCCTGATATCATATTGAACAAAGTCCTTTTGTTACTTTCCAAAATTAAAAATGCTACTTCCTTGCATCCTGACTCTATCCCTGGATGGCTGATGAGAAGTTTAATGTTTCATCTAGCAAAACTTTTCTATCAACTGCTCAACCTGAGTATCTCCACTGAGTATAGGTTTATAGGTAGGTACTAGGCTATTAGCCCTAGGACCTATATAAGCCTAGCCAAAAAGGTACCCTGGCTTTCACAACCCAAGAAAATTATTTTCCTGTGTCCCTGTCGAGCAGAGCCACAGAAGTGATCCCTGGGGTGGATTTCCTATTTCCCATCCAATCATCAAGACTTTTCTTGAAGAGTGCTAATGAGGAGCTCTGTTTGACATAGATAGGTAGTCTGTTCCAGAGTATGGGAAGTCTCTGGGACAGGAATCTATCCCTCCAGCATGTTCTGTTTATTGTGGTGACAAGGTTTAGGTCCCTAGAGCATGTAGCTCGAAGGGATGGGGATTTCTTTAAGTGAAGCATGTCCAATAGCTCTGGGTTTGACATAGCTTTGTATGTTAGGCAGAGATCACCTCTGAGTAGGCGATATACGATGGAGTAAAGCTGGAGTTTTCTGAGACGGTCTGCGTAGGACATCTGTTTGAGGCCAGTAATCCTCTTTGTGAGGTATTTCTGTGGCCTTTCCAGTTGTTGTAGATGTCTTGTGAGGTACATACCAGAAGGAGCATTGTACTCTGTAATGGGTCTAATGAGTGATGAGTAGAGGGGAACAATGACCTCTTTTTTTCTGGATGAGAAACCTTTTGTGATGAGGTGAGCCACGTAGAAGGATTTTCTGACCACTGTGGTGATGTGATTATCAAAGGAGAGATTACTGTCCACCTGTGTCCCAAAGTCTCTTATCACACTTTCGGCGTTAAGTAGACTACCACTTATGTGGTAGTTCATGGGTACAGAGTTTTTACCAAAGAGAATGACAATACACTTTTTGGCATTGAGCTTTAGGCCATGGCTTTGACACCAGGCATCTGTCTCAGTGAGGCCCTTTTGTAGTATATCCACATCATTAGCAGTTTCTGTTATGGCTCCTAGTTTGCAGTCATCTGCAAACTTTGTTAGCCAAAGATCTTCTGTGTTAGCCTGTACTTCAGAGAAGTAGATACCCAACAGGAGAGGAACCAGGACTGAACCCTGTATTACTCCACTTGTCACTGGTCTGAAGTCGGATTTGGAGTGTGCTACTTTCACAGTGTGGGTTCTGTCCATGAGCCAGTTGGCAACCCATCTTGTGACATAGGGATTTATACCTAGTTTAGTGAGCTTATCTATAATTCCAGAGTGGGGGATGGTGTTGGAAGCCTTGGTGAGATCTAGATAAGCTGTGTGAACCACCTTACCCTCATCTATGGCTTTGGTGACTGCTTTAATCAGGTTTAGGAGACATGATCTGCCTTTTGCAAACCTGAACTGGGTAGGGTCCAGAGTTTGGAGATTACCAATGTCTTTGTTTATGAGTTCCATGATGATACGTTCCATGGCCTTGCAGACCAGGCTCGTCAGGCTAATGGGGCGGTAGTTCCCGTGGTCCATCATGGCTCCCCCTTTGTGGAGTGGAATAACCGTCACAGTGCACTATTCAGTGGGCACAAATGCTGAGGTGAGGCTATGATTGCACATGGTACTTAGGTAGGGTGCCAGTTCATTCTGTAGCTCGTGTAGAACACAGCCTGGAATATTGTCAGGTCCCATGGATGCTGTGTTCTTGGCTTTGGAGAGTGTGTTTTTTACCCGTGCAGCCGTGATTACAGGAACTTTGCATTCTTCCGGTATAGAGATGGGCCCTCTAGGGGGTGAGAGGGGGGTAAAGTTAGCACTGAACCTATCTATCAGGATGTTGGCAATATGAGTTGGTTCTGTATATTTAGTGCCATTGTGCTATAACTCAGAGCAGATCTGAGTGTTGCCTTTGAGATTCTTGACATATGTCTCTGTGGTGTGGAGAATGACAGTTATGGAGCCTTTGTGTAAAGGCGGTCCCTCTAATGACCGTAGTAAATATAGACCTATTAGTCTAACTAGTGTCATTTGCAAAACTGTAGAACACATTATAGCTAAACTAGTAAAGTTTAACTAATAAATAATGATACAGTTGGCATTATATTATTTGATAAATATTAGTTCAGCTTTGAAAAAGACAGATCATGTCTGCTGAATTTGTTTTAGTTCTTTAAAAGGGTTATTGAAACTATAGATACAGGGGACATGCAGTCTACATTGCTTAACTGGACTTCAATGCCTTTGGCACTATCTTTCATGCTCAACACTAACCCATACATAGTTCACTGGATAGGCAACTAACAATTTCCCAGAATGAATACCATTAAGGTTGGGGTTATTTTCTATACAGACTAAAATGTCACCAGTGATATCCCACAAGGTTCTGTCCTGGGTTCCCTATTCTTTGATGTATAGTTCTTTGATAATAAAAGCTAGTATCAAGCAACTATGGCTAGCAAAGTTTGCTAATGATTGCAACTTGGTGGTGGTTATCACATCCCATTCAGATACCCAAATTCTCCAGCAAAGGCTAGATCAAACAATGCTTGGTGTTTTAATCATGGGCTTATTCTCAACGCCAAAAAGTACAGGACAGTTTTATTGCTTACCATACAGATAACATTCCACTTAAATCTGACACAGTCATCAAGGACTTGAAGATGTATGTTGATAACACTGTCCTTTAACTACAATGCCTCTTTTGTGGTTAGAAAATTCTTCTAGCTTGCACAATTTATCCTTTGCTTTATCTCCTCTGGGTCTAAAGAAGTTATAGTTGCTCCCTTTTCATCCCTTAATAGACTCACCATTGAATATAATACCACTTCAGCATTTATTTATTTATTGCATTTGTTAACCGGAAAAGTCCACTGGGCCTGGAATGAGCCCATTTTCAGTTGAGGCCCAGAGAAAAAGCTCCACAAAATTATGTACAAAGATCAATATTAATACATTTCATAGAAAAGTTCACAAAATTACTTACAAAGAATGTATTGATTCACATAGCAGAGGATATCAGGCACTGCTATTACATTGAATGAAACTCATAAAACAATAGTGAAAAAAGTTACAATCCTGGAAAAGTAGAAATAATTAATGGCATATGTTCACATAACACATCAATGAAAAATAAATCTAAAAGGTTCATAGTGTGCATTTAAATAATGCTTGAATGTAGTATATCTGCTAGGCTAATTGCCATGTGGAGCTCAGTGCACTGTAAGAAATCATAGGAGATTAGAAGGGCTAGTGAGGGTAAGGACAGTTTAAAGTGATAGGGAAGCAGAAAGTAACAGAATGAAGGGAAGGTAGTGATAGTGAGAGGTATAACACTGGAGAGGGAAGTCAGGAGTTGGGTTGTGTGTTGGGATACAGGAGCATAACCAATGTGAGGAGAGATGTAGTTTGAGGGATTTTTTTAAAGGGGGCAGGATTGCTAATAGTTCTGAGTAAAGGGGCGAAATTATTACATGCTTTTGTGATGGTGTAGGAATACAACATTTGGCTGGCTGCGAGCTTAGGTTTCTCAGTGGATGGTAGCATTTTATTTTAAGACCTGAGGTGTTGGTTAGGCTGGTACATGGTCAGTATGGAGGGGAGGGAAGGGTAGATTTCTGGGTTGTAGATGAGCTTGTGGGTTGTGGTCAATTGTAGAAAAGTGAGATAGTGAGGGGATTCTAGCCAATTTAGTTGATGCAGAGAGGAACAGTGGTGGGTAGAAAAGTTTGCGTTTGTAGCAAATTTAGCAATTTTGTTGTAGCAATAGTCAAGTTTTGTTCTCAGTGAGGATTGTAGATTGTTGAGGATGGGGGCACCATATAAAAGTGTTGGAAGCAGGAAGGATGAGGCCAGAGTCTTTTTTGTGGAGAGGCTAAGAAAATAATTGTGCCTTCACAGGGCACCTAGTTTTTGATGTTTTTTTTTATGTTGTTATAGATGTGAAGGTCAAAAGTTAATTTGCCATCAATGATGACGCCTGGCAATTTGTTACTGGGGATGACTTCAGTGATGGTGTTATTTTGGGAATGAATGGAGAATAGTGACTTGTCAACAGAGCTGGATTTTGTGAGGGTAAATACTAAACATTTTGTTTTAATGGGGTTGAAGAAGAGATGGTTCTGAGACATCCAGATGCTGTAGTGAAGGGGCAGATTTAACAGAGCAGATAATAGTTGAGTCATCTGCATACTGGATAACAGTACTGTTGGTGAGAGAGGAATGAAAGTTGTTGATAAATATACTGAATAAGAGGGGTCCCGGTATTGAACCTTGGGGGACACCTGTATTTGTAGTTATAAAAGGAGATGAAGAGTGTTGCCATTTTGTAGATTGCTGCCTATTACTGTGATAGTTAGTAAACCATTGTAGGGTAGGGGGAGATAGCCCAAGATTAGAAAGTTCAGTAAGCAGGGGGGAGTGGGAAATAGTGTTGAAAGCCTTTGATAAATCCAGGAAGAGTGCTGAGACTAATGAAACAGCATCTCAAGCTCTATTTATTGTGTCTAGGAAGGAAATGAGGGCAGTGTTAGTAGTCCGGGCCTAAAGCCATGCTGAGTGGGGGAGAGGATTTGGTGTTGGGTCAGGTGGCTGAGGAGATGAGTATGAATACATTTCTCAAGTATTTGGAGATTGGGGAGAGGATGGTGATAGGATGGAAGTTTAAGATGTCGGAGTTATTTTTGCCTTTATTTTTTCAAGATATCAGGTATGTAGGATTCCTGAATGGACATGTTGAGAAGGATGCTGATAGGATATGCAATGGAGGAGGCTGAGAGTTAAAAGTATTCATCAGGTAAGTTGCCAGGGGCATTGGTGCATGGTTTAAGTTCGAGAAGAAGTTTTTGAATTGTGGAGGTGGGTATGGGTGTTAGAGTGAAAGCAGGTAAAAGATTAGAAGAGCTCTGTACAGGTGAAATTCCTGGTGGGTCAGTTATTATAGGCGGGAAGGTGGTAGTAAGTTTTTTGATGGTGTCGATGAAGTATGTGTTAAAGAGGGAGGCTATCTCAGAAGCCGTTTTTTCAGGGTTTGGGCAAGGGTTGTTGATAGTCCCAGGGTGGAGAAGGAAGTTGATAGCTCCCAAGAAGTTTTGGGGGTTTAGTCTATGTTGGTCTTGGATAGCCTAAAAGAATTATTTTTTATTTTTGATAACAAGGCATTTAGCCTGATTGCGGAGTTGTTTATAAAGAGTGAGGTTGGGTAGTGATTTCTTTTTTTTGCCAGGCTTTCCAGCCTTTGTCCCTAGAAGACATAACTTGCTTTATAGTCTTAGTACGCCAGATAGCATGTTTTGCCTTGATCCTTTTTAATGGAGTGGGGCAAGGCTATTTAGGATTCTAAGAAATGTAGAATTGAAGAATTTTACAGCTTCGTTGAGTGGGAGATATTTTAGTGGGCTCCAGTTAGTATTCTGCAGGATGTCATTGAAGGTGTTTGAGGAGAACTGGGATAGATTTCTGGTGTATCTATATTGGTGTGCATTTGGTATGGAGGTGGGCTTACATATTATGAATGCAGAAGAGTGATCACTAATGCTATTTGGGAGTGTCCCTGAGGTGATAATCTTTTCTGAGTCAGAAATCAGGATCCAATCCAAAATTGAGCCTTTATTTTCCTTGATGTTGGGTCTACTAATGTACTAAACTAGCTGAGTATAGATATGAAGGTTAATATATGTAGAGAGGTTGTTATTGGAAGTATCTAGCCAGTTAATATTGAGGTCGCCTAGGATGATAGTTTCATTTTTTATATTTTTGGCAGTCCAGGCAAGAATATCCTCAAGAATAGGAGTATTATTACTGGGGGGATGTATATGACTATGATGCAAAGGCTTTTGGGTCATCAAGTTTTAGGAAGGTGGCAAGTAGCTCTGCACTGGAAAAGTGTGGAATTGGTTTGGAATATGGGATTACTGTAAAGGAGCTTGGTAATAGTAAGGCTATGCCATCACCTTTTTTATAAAGTCTATCAGTTCTGAGGCAAGAGTAGTTTGGGGAAGAAATTCAGAGTCTTTGATGTATGGTTTTAGCCAGGTTTCATTGATAGTGGTAAAGTCTGGGTTATGTTGATTTAGCTATGTGTGCATTTGGGGAATTTTGTTTCTAATGCTTTGGAGATTAATTGTGATAAAGTTTAGGGATTTTGTGGAGTTAGGGGAATTAGGTGAAGGAGGAGAAGGGCCAGGGTTAGGATTTATGTCACCACAAAGGACTCGTTTACTGAGAACCAGGAAGTAGGTGGGTAGGCGCTTCTGTTTTAGATAATAAAAGCATTTGAAGTTACGGTTGTATGGAAGGTTGTAGTATGGGGGGAGGATGATGAATTTCTTTAGTAGTATTAAATCTGTGCTATAGAGAGTGGAGCATATGGCAGATTAACTGGGGAGGGTGGGTATGTGGGAAAATGTGAAACGGCGTTGGTATATGGGGTATATCATTTGTGTGAAAGGAAGATAGTGTGTGTGTGAGATGGTTGATGAGGTATGGGTGAGAAGTGTGGAGGAGGAGGTCTGTGATTGAAGGATGGAAGGGTTGGAGGGATGAGGATAACTATAAGTGTAATTAAAGTAGGGGTTGGTGGAAATGGGGATAGTGTAGGTGAATAGAGCAGGTTTGCCCATCTGGAAGAGGCAGGAGTCCCAAAAAAAATTAGCCACATACAACACAGGAAACTAGATTACCAGATAAGCTGTGCAGTATTTAGATGAGAGCCACTCTTTAGATGGGAAAAATGAATGCAATGAGGAAACTAGTCTTGTATAGTTAAGGGCTTTATAACATGTAAAATACAGGCGAAAAATGGCTTTCTCTTAAGTTTGTATTTGCTGTTTGAACCTCACTAAGTACCAAAACCAGCGTTCCCTAATCAAAAATGTCACAGGTCTCATTACCTGTAGCTACTCTAATAAACTAATAGTTTTGTTCTTCTACTCAGGATCATACAGGTCCCTGAGGGGTGATCTCTGCTTTGCCTGCTATGCTATGAATGATACTGTCTTTGAACTATGTCCCCTAAATCGAACCAGTGATAAAGCAAACACCCACTCTAGAGAACTAAACCCAAACTACCACAACACCACATCTGCCTCACCCTACATACCCCCTCGTCCCCCTCGTTCTGGAATAGATTGCTCTTACCTAACAAGCAGAGTTCCTCCCTAGCAACCTTTAAAAACCAGTCTGTTTGACTGGATGGGTGATCACAAATTTTCATCAGGGATACTTGAAGAAAATAAGCTTAATGAAGGAAATTGTTAGTCTCTCATCTGCACTGTGTGAAGCAGCTAACGTTTTGATGGTCTTCCTGAACATAAGCTTAATAAAAAAAACTATGAACCTGGAGTACAGTACAGTAAAATGGAGCCAACGTCATGAACCTAAGAGACCTAAACTTGTACAGCCACTTGATTTTCTGCAGAGATTTCAGGTGGGTAATAAAAATAAATACATCACCTGTCAGTATAGATGACTGGTCATGCAAAGGTGATAAAATCATAGTTTAAACCCTCCCTTAATTAACTTGTTTGTGCTAGCTATCATGAATTAATGCCACATTTTAGGCACTGGCCCTTAAATTCATATTGGTCCTGCACTTTTGGTTATCTAAATAAAGATCTTGTACAATGCAGAAAAGATGTGAACTATGTTCTAATGGTGATCTCACAGTGGATGCAAAACAAGTGGGAGTGTCACATCACATAACCTACCTGCATAGTTAAAATAAAGATACTGTTTTCTATCTAGAAACTGCTACATTTTTGCAACTTAGATTCTTACTTAAAACAAATTCCAAAGTATTTGACCATCCAAAAAAGCTATTAGCTATTGTTGAGGGTTTTTTTTGTTTAAGGAAAGAATAAATTTGATAGTTATGCATATTTGTTATGATAGTATTTCATTTTCATACTTGATCAAATATAGAGTACCACTTGAAGAATACCTTGCTGGCTGGAAATCAGGGTTTTGATAAGGTGGATATGGTTTAACATAATGAATCATTGATTGATAATTCCTGATGCTGACTGTTAGCTTTGCAGTACAATGTTTCTTCATGTATTCATAATGCACAGAACAAAAGAGACTGGCTGAAGCTTAGAATGTTATTGATATATCAATAATCAGCAGTTATACAAACTGCACAACCCTGAAATGTACAGTCTCTGCCACAAATATAATGGCATGAGAAAAAATAATAATTTCCTAAAATAAATATGTCACTATATGTAGAAACTTTGTCCCACCTTTTCAAATACTGATGGGTATGCCCATTTAGCCATATAATTGGATACCTATGGCTAGAAGTAGACCAGAAGCATATAAAGTAGGTGAAGTAATGACTTAGGAAAAAAACCTAGATTTTAATGGTTAGGAAAAGCCTATCTGTGATAAGTGAAATGACCAGCAGAGTGTCCAGAGATCAGTGATGGGATCATCAACCTTTTTGTCTCTGATATGCTCAACAAGATGAGTAATAGATTGAATGGATGGCAAAACAATCAGGGGCACATCTTAAAGGAAAAAAGGGCTTAAAAACTTGAAGTCCTAAGCAGAAATGTGATAACCAGTTCAGAGTAGAAAAGGAAAAATATCTACATTTTGAACACAAAAACCTAAAGGTTACTGGTAAATTAGGAGAAGCCAGGTTGGCACCAATGAGCATTGCTGCCTCATGGTGCTTAGTTTTTTTCAGTTTTGTTCTCAGCGGGGGGGGGGGGGCTTCTTTTTAATGTCTGTGCAAATTCTCCACATGTTACTTGTCACTGCATTGTAATTTATGTGAGATGGTTTTCCCTCAAATCCTAATGATGTGTGGTAGGTAAGTTGCTGTTCTTCCAAATTACCTGCTGATATTCACTTTGTGTGCATATCAGTGAGGAAGTATGTCTTGCAAGGTCTAATACCCATGTATTTCTCTGCCATATGCCAAGTAGATGCAAGAATATGCTCAGGTAACCATGTGAGCCTGACTTGGATAAAGTGCCTAAAGCAGAGAATAAGTCACTCAGTAAGATAGGAGACATTATGTGTAAAAAAAATGTAGAAGCTATCATCATACTGGACCTAAGACATCAGGTAAATTGGAAGGACAGACTGTAGAAATAGCCACCAAAATATTGAACCATATCCTGTGAGGACTGGTAAAAATTGTATTTCCCTATTTCATGCTAGTAGGGCTATGTCCATATAAAAAAAAGAGAGAAAAAGATATCCACAGGAAGTCATTAAGATGAATCACACGATGGAGCAGCAAAAATGATGGAATGCATCTTGAACTGCTGAACCTGTATTAAGTACATACTGTAAAACAGAGAGCAAAAAAGGTGAGAAATATGTGATGAGTGCTCAAGATACTACATGGGAAAGTGCAGTAGAGGAAAAGGGGCTAAAGGGCAATAGAGTTAGTGCATGGCTATCAGGTGCAGTTGGGTACTATTCAAGTGTCTTAAAACTTGAGAAAAAAAATGTACATTTTTTTGTCCTTTACAGAAAGAGAACAGTCTGCCATTGGAATAGAATGCCAGAGTAGCTTGGATAATGAAGCTATAAGGGTCTTCAAGATAACCATGAGAAATCTGAAAAGGTTTGGGCAAGCAATGGAGGGAGTAAGGCCAAGCAAGCCACAGCGGGAGCAAGGCCAAGCAATCAGACTCAAGAGACACATCATTGTCTTCTCCATCACATTATGTAAAGTAATGCTGTCCAACAGTATGCCACACTACTCCTGAGATATACAGAGCAGTCTACTGCCACCACAGGCAGTACGCCACACTACTCCTGAGATACACAGAGCAGTCTACTGCCCCCACAGGCAGTACACCACACTACTCCTGAGATACACAGAGCAGTCTACTGCCCCCACAGGCAGTACACCACACTACTCCTGAGATGCATAGAGCAGTCTACTGCCCCCACAGGCAGTATGCCACACTACTCCTCAGATACATAGAGCAGTCTACTGCCCCCACAGGCAGTACATCACACTACTCCTGAGGTACACAGAACAGTCTACTGCCCCCACAGGCAGTACACCACACTACTCCTGAGATACACAGAGCAGTCTACTGCCCCCACAGGCAGTATGCCACACTACTCCTGAGATACACAGACCAGTCTACTGCCCCCACAGGCAGCAGTCATGACATTTATAAACTAAGTACCTTTTATTTTGAAACTAATTTTATGTAAAAGACTATTTTTATTACACCAGCTTCACTAAAGTAAAACTTGATGAATCTTGCTTAAAAGAAATGCAAAATAATATAAATATAGTTCCGTAATTCAGTTTTTCTCAACCAAATTTTGTTGTTGGCAGTTTACGCACAGCATCAATGCTTGTCTTACATAATTTCCAAGCCATTTACATTTCCAGTCCTTTGGCCATTCAGTAAAGTATGTACTACCTTTCTTATTGCCCACTTGCATGTGGCAATGACAGTATTTCAAAACATATATATCATACTAGATTTAAGCAGCCATTAATTTAGTTTGCGTAGCTAAATGCAATCAACTGGCAAAATAAAAATAACTTATCTTTATACACTAGAATCTACTTAATGTAGCCTCTTATCAGAATTAGAAGACAACCAGTAGGTATCTAGTCACAAATTATTTAAAGATGAAGTTCTTTAGAGCTATATATAAACATATGTCAAAAGGTCTGCAGTATATGTTATAAATATATTAAGTATGAAGCACAAATATGAATACTCCATTCATCCATCCATTGATCAATCTATCCTTTCATCCAATCATTTTCTAACCTGCATGTCCTGGTGAATGTTGAACAGGTCAGACCAAACTTCCTTATCTCAGCAACAGTCTCCAGTTCATCCTGCAGGATCTTCATGTCCTACCAGCAATTAGAGAAACATAATGACTATTGTGTCTTGGATCTGCCCTGTGAACTCCTACCAGACAGACAACATCAACTAGATCAACTCAGCTTGGAGAAACATTTCTTTTCCTGCAAGATATGTACATATTTATGCATTCCTCAGTTTGTTTCAGGTTGTGTGACCAACAAGCAGACAAAAAACAAACTTGTTTCAGTGATCACATCCTTAATTCAGGTGCACACATCCCAAACGTTCCTCATGTTCTTGAGCAGCGCCTCAGTCTGAGTCCAGTAAAATGTTACTGAAACCTGACTAGTGACAGCACCACAGTCCTGTATACATAGTATATGCTACCACCAATCAGATTAGTGCACATTCCCATCAGTTGTTATTACAAGCTTCCAGTTCTGAGGATTGAGATTACAATCCTTTCAATTACAGCAGGCACTCATTCCAAAGTCACGTTCCATGATCCCCTTCCTACACCTGAACCTTTACTTTAGTGAATGCGGTTACATTTTTCTGGAGTACCAGGTTGAATTTCTTTTACAAGGAATTATCTGGAAGTCATTTCCATACTACTTTCTATACAGATTTAGTTTTCAGTCTCTCTTCAACTATTACCTTGTGCATCTGCTCTAAATTACTTGCAAGTGGTGATCTGCTAACAATTCAACATTTCTCACTTCACCTAAGTATGTATAGTATACATCTTGAGGTAACTAGAAGGTCAGTCACCATCCTTTGCACCAAGGTGCACTGGTAATAACTACAGTTATGTGCAAGCTTGTGTCTGATGATTGTGTTCCATATGGACAATTTATGACTAGCACATAATCCTACAAAAATAATCACTTGGGTCCATATTAGGAAAATCATTCTTTCTGCTGCAACTCGTCAGGTGCTCCCATCATTTTTCATACAGGCTTTGACATCTTCTAGTTGAAATATACTCCATAGTTATTAGGTAGAAATATATCAAATACCAGACCTATGGTCTCCAGGAAGGCCAAATGTTCAGAATGTGTATTAGGTGCATATTTACAAGTAACAAGCATTCCTTTTCTGCAGCTCACAGCCATATGATTTCAGAGTATCTCCATATCTGCACAATTTTTTCTCTGACATGTAACTCTAGAAGAAAGAGAGAAAGACAGAGAACATAGCTCTCAACCAGTCAGGGACAAATCTCACCAGAATCAGGGGCAAATCCAGAAATAATCAAGGACAATCAGGGACACTTCTAAAATATTAATACTATTAACTTGAGACATTGACAAATGGAGTAAAAGAAGTCTATAACTCTAGTTTTTTTTGTAGTTATTTATTAAATGTAATTCAACACCTTTTCTCTAAAAGTTAAAAATTTTAGAAGGATTTACAAGGGACAGGGCTAAAATTTCAGTCAAAATCAGGGACAGTTGAGGGGTATGTGAGACAGAGAAAAACCATACTTGAGTGAGACGTCTGATTAGAGTGACAAAAAGGTTAAGAGAAGCAACATCTATTACAGGCTGGTGCTTTTCAACCTCCTCCAGAAGCTTTACAGCCACCTGTGTCAGTACACTGACATTACACATCAGAAAGGCCAAAGCCATCCTCTGCCTGACAGCTATCTGACATCACACCTGGCTTTCACCTTTTACTTTGATGACAAAAGTGAAACAACACAACAGCTGCATTCGGGTTTTGAAGTCTGAGCCTGACTAAGCTACATGGGTCTGCCAGCTACTAGGTACACATCCTTGAACACCCACACCCCCAGGTCTTGCTCCAAGATTACGTTCTGAGATTGCTATTCCAGATGAAGAGCTCATGTGCTATAAATGAACCTTCATGGTAATTAAATAGCAGGTCAGTCTTTGCCTCGCTACTCCTTTTAGATCAGTTTATGAAGCGTGAATCTACTGGGGGAGAACAATTCAGACAAACCTCTATGAATTAGAACCATCCAAGCCCATTTACAGTCACATGCCTGGAGGGGACAAAGTAACAGACACATGACTCATTACCGGATCATAATATACCAATGCTACTGTACTTTTCATGTGGCAACATTCTTTGATTGCTGTCTTTTACATGCCATAACTTATTTATATTTCAATAATTCTGAATTTAAGCTAATCACTGCTCTAAGATATTTTCAATATTGCTATTTTAAGAACTCAGAAAGACATTTTCAATATTGCTATTTTAAGAATTCAGAAAATAGACCTCGTCTGAACAGATTTATGAAATATCTGACAAATCATATTAGAAAAAGTCACTATGAGTCATTCAGCGTAAAGCATTAAACCCCACAAAATTTGCTCTGTATCCCATGGCTCACACTTTACCAAGTGCCTGCCGCAAATGTTTCACAGGCAACTGTAGTCTTTTTAAGATAAAGCTTGATTTACTAAAAATTTACTTGGGTTACTTTTTTTGATTGACTCTTCTCAATGAGGTTCTGTCAAAGCACATAACCAAAAGTGTTCAGGGCTGGAATAAAAGTGTGACTACAGCCTGCATTAAGTAGTATCGGCTCAGCATATTTTACAGTTTCAGTATAATCATTTTTTCAGTTAGCTAATGGCAGCAATAAGCTAGCACATCTATGTATATTTCATTAACTTTCTAAGATAGTTGTATTTACTGCACTGTAAAGTCATGGGCTGTTACTTTAGAACAAAGTTATTGGGAGAGTATGTTTTAACTGAGATTCAGCAATTAAATTGTATAGTGAATGAGTATCTGTCCTGGAACACTAAAATAGCATAGCAAGTTATAAAGCAAAATATTTCAGAATGACAGAGAGAGGAAAAAACATAATGGCTAAAAAGTTGCATTACTTGTTTTCAGCTAGCTTATGGTAAAATAAACAACTAACTTAGCCTTTTTTCCAAGTCACCAATGTAGTAATATAACCAGTAACTGATATTTTTTTTTTTTATAAAATGTAGACAAGAGTCTTTTGTTTGTGGTTATATACCACTTAATTAAAACTACTGTAGAAAAGTAGCTAATACGTGTATTTGTTTCTAATCAATCTAGAGTCCAAGGCTCTTTGAACTGAAGATGGGGGGAGTGGGGTGAGATAAATGAAACACATAGCATATTGTGAATTTTGGCCACAGCCAAAAACGATAACCTCATTAGCTTTTTATAACAATGTTCATCCATGATAATATTCAGTTTTAAGGTATTTAAAGTAATTTTCTTCATTAAGCGTTACTGTATTATTTTTCATTTTTGTATCATTCTTTGATCTACCTATGACATACGTCTAGCTAATCAAAAATAATACATGTTATCACTGAGTACATATCTTATACATGTGTTAACCCATACATACACTGAGTGTATTTCTTTCATCTATATTCATCTATGTATAGAATTAGTCCATTTCTACATTAGTCCATGTCTGCATTGAGTACAATGTCCCCTTTGGCATGTGCACAATCAGGCACATTCAACAACTGGAATGCCCACAGAGATTTCTCACTAAAAGAATACAGAGCATAAATAATGTCCTGTGGAGACAGCCTAAGGCTTATCCTTATATTTTGTCTTCTACAGGCTGTTGAGGGGAGATCTATCCCTGGCATACAAGACAGGTTTGGACCAGACTCTGATAGACCTCCAGCATATCTATAAAACAAACATCATCAGAAATACCTTTTCAAAAGATCTAAACATTACCTTGTGATATAAATATGACCTGTTGGAGAGACAGGTATACATCTCAGAGACTACCTCTTATCAGCAGCAGACTCCCTAATCTAATTCAAGTCTAACCTGGACAACTGGATGGGGAACTGGAAATGTATCCCTGGTTTGGCATCTATGTTTCTAATGGACACAGGCAGCCTATAAATGGTTCATCTCTCAGGCCCCTGCTTACAATACTATAAGGGTTCCAGAACTAGTCAGAGATTTGGGATGCATAGCTAGGCTTAAAAGGCTCCAGCTGGTCATTAGCCCAGTACATACCTATGAACCTAGAAACAATTTTATTTATGTATTTATTTATTTATCTTTGTTCACCAGGAAAGTCTGTCTCGGTAATATCCATTTTCAGTGGAGACCGGGGAGAAAAGCTCCATTTGCTTACATTGCGTTATACTTAGTGCCAATTAAACACAGAACAGTTACATTTCTATTTACATTTATACACATACAGTACTTACATTTATATAGCCTAAGATTTTACAGAGTTAGACGTTACTTAAAAAAGTCCATGTATAACTTAGTGGATTGTACAGGCAGTAGTTAAGTGAAAATTGTTTGTCATTTCATTGAGAGGTTGAGAGTATTATGTTTAAGGAGAGTATTTAGAGAATATCATATGGTGATCACAAAGTCTTACCCTGGTGATGAACATGTGCAGGACCAGAACTGATTAAGATGTTGTTTAAGCAGTGGTTTAAAACTATTGAGTTTGTTGGAGAGTTTTATTTGTGTGGGGTTACTATTGCAGAGTTTAGGAACATATTAGGAGTAAAGTGAGACAATGACTTCATTTCTTATACCTACATTAGTTCATCTATACAATGAGTCCATTTCTTACACCTACATTAGTCCACACATACAGTGAGCCTATTCCTTATACCTGCATAAGACTATGACTACATTAACTCCATTTCATATGCCTACAATAGACCATGTCCAGAATGAGTCCATTTCTTATTTGCACATTCATTTGTTATCCAGGTAGATTCACTGGGCAAACACAGTCCCTTTTCAGGGGCAACCAGGGAGCAATGTCTGGTTAAGTGACTTGCTCAAGGTCACACAGTAGGCAAATTAGGGCTGAGGGAATCAAACCTTGTAAAGCAAGAATTAAAGCACACACACGTAACCTCTGCACCAACTGTCAGACACATTAGGCCATTTATACAATGAATCCACTTCTTGTACCTGTATTAGTTATAAAAACTAATCAATTTCATTTACCTAGATGAGACTGTGTTTACCCTGACCCTATTTCTCTACCTACATTAGGCCATGTATATGATGTGCCAGTTTCTTATACATACATTAAGCCAACTCTAGAAGGAGTCCATTTCTTATACTAACATTATTCCATGTCTATAATGAGTGCATTTCTTATATCTGCATTAGGCTATGTATACAATGATCAGTTTTCTTATAGATATATTAGGCTATGTCTAGAATGTGTCTGTGTCTTATACTCCATTATTCCATGTATACGAGTCTAGTTTTTATACTTACATTAGGCAATGTCTAAAATTAGACATTCCCCCGGATTTACTATTCCTCCATGCCAGATTAGCTTAGTCCTGCATGGAGGCAACTGTTTAGGAGCAGGATAGCAGCACGCCATGCATATTAATGAGGAGCGCTGCCTGAGCTCCTAATCTTACATGGAGCGTGTAAGAGTGCAAGAGGGCATGTCTGAGAGCTATACACGCTCCTGCAATCAAGAACAGTAGAAAAGCCCAATAAATAAGCAAGACCACTCATCGGTGACTACATATCCCCACCAATATTCTCCCTGGTGTACAACAGCAAGTAAATACAAATAAAATGAACAAACCTGGATTTTTTTTTTTAAATCTGATTAAAGCTAACCATAGGTGTGCGGGTGTGCCCATTGCTTAGCTACAGTTAATGCAGCTTAAATGGCTGAAGAGGATAGCAAGGAAGATATATGCCAGAAGCAGCATAGCAATAGTGTAGTGGGCAGAGCATTCACTTTATGAGCAGACATTCCCGGTTTGAGTCCCACTACAGCACATTCCATTTTCCATGGCAAAGCACATTATGACCAATATTTTTGTTGCATAACCCACTAAATAACATATATTTATGAACTGGAGTACTACAGTAAATGCACATGTGAGGTGTCAGTGTCATAATGAATAAAGCACCAGTAAGTTTAAGTACCAGTAAGCATTAGTAAGCATATTTAAGCAGTAGTAAGCAGGTTTAAGCCCTTTTGCATGGGGATAAGCAATGCGCACACAGGTTAAGCAATCCTAAAGCTAACTCTGTGTAAGCATATGTAACCAGAGGTTAACACTGCTTACCCTCATGCAAACCTGCTTATAAATGCTCAAAAGTGCCTTAAGCACTCTGTATCCAATGGCCCTTTTTCTGCCCATCAACAAAACAAACAGCCATGCAGGTCTTGAACCCAGGACCCTATACACCACCGTCACAGTAGCTATCCACCCAGCCATCACAGAAGTACAGAAGAGTGAGGTATCAGCAAACAAGTCTTCACTATAGTAAAACCAAACTGAACCTGTGAAAGGAATCAGTATACAGACATATGTGCCTTAACCCACTACATAACACAAATATGTGAAATGGAGTAAAGCAGTAAGCCCAGAAGTCAGGTGTAATTGTAATAGAGTGTTGAAGTCCCAAATAAAACACAAGGACCCCATACAGTGTACATACACATGAATCATGGATACCAGGCATACATATAAGGTGTAATGAATAATAACTCAATGCCAAAAAGGAATTATAATGCAAATGTCTAATGTAAGCAATGCTAAGCATTGCACAGGCCAGCTTAGGAGGTGTAAGCAATGTGTAGGACAGCTAACTCAATGTGCCCAGTGTTATATCACTTTAAACAATGCCAACCCTAGATAAACAGGTTTGCCCATAGCCTAGCCTTTTCAAAACTGGCCAGTCATGGAAAAGTGTGGGAAATTGGCCCTAGATAAACCCAAGAGGCGGGAATACATCTGATAACTGGTTGTAGCTTCCCCTTGCAGGCACAATGGCAGTAAGGAAAGAATGTGTGCACTTTCAGGTGCAATGCAGGTGCATCAAGGAGTCCAGAGTCATGACAGGACTCCTTGTCAAAGACCATGATCAGAGACTGCTGCAGGGCCAGTATCAGGGCTTCCAATGTAAGGCGGAGGCCTGGGACTGTCTTGCCCTTGACCTCACCAGTGCCACTGGCATACCCCAAACTGATGAGCAGGTCAGGCATCACTATGCCGACATGAAGCAGCATCAGGGGGACCTCTTGGGCCAGTGGATCCAAGAGGATAGAGCGGCAGGGGATGTTCCAGTTGTGTTTAAGTATCCCCCCACTATGTGTGAAATAAGTGCCAGCTCAGGTATATCATGGATAGGTATGGCTAAATATTCCTCTTATGTCCCCCACAGCTGCAGTGGAGTGGGCCGCGAATCAGGAGGTGCACATCAGTTGTCTGGCAAGGTTGCAACGCAAGGCAGGTCAGTAATACTCATGTATTTACTGTCATAGGAAATAAAACTAAAAGTAGTAGTAAATCATTTGCCTGTATAAAACCTGTATTGTTCATGGCATGTACTGCATACACTGGAGAATATGGCAGGAAGAGTCTCATATAGTATGTATATAAATAAAAGCGTAACAGCCTGACAATAAAGGTCTAACTGCTGGACTGCATGTGTATGTTCCTGTATCATATGGTAATGTAGATTTGCAATCATGTAATAGTAGTGTTATATTAAGCACTGTTACCCACACTGTGCACCATAAATTGAATGTGCAGGAATGCCTGTATATGACTGGTGTAATCCCCAGAGGCCATTTAGCACAACTGAGAGACACATGGACAGAAAACAGGGAAAATGCAGACAACAAAACCCAAATAGCACATGCAACTGAGATGTGAGCTGTTGTTTTGTTTAGCACACGCAGCCATGGTTTGAATCCTGCCACTGGTAGTAGTCTGCATACAGAATCATATGCCACAACTGTACAGATATGTCCACAATGTCCAGTAAAGTGGCCCATATCTGTTGCCTATCAACTTGTCCCCCCTGGGAAATCAGTGGGATGACCCCAGCCGTATAGGCAGAAAACAGGAAATACAACTGATTGACACACATCTATGAGAACAAAGCTGGCATACTAGCAACACCGCACAACCTTTTGAGACTAAGAAGCCACATATGTCCCATTTATACCCCATCTTGCCAAGCTGTGGCCAGAGTATGTACAGTAACAGAGTGATATGTATGTGCATAATAGTAATGTGGAATCTGGTACTGTGTGTGGGAACATTCAGGTAGTGCTAACAAACATTTCTCCCACAGGTCTGCCAGATACCAACACTGTGCCCAGAAATACAAGAATGATACCCTGTATTGATACTGTTTGCACTGGTATTGTATGGCATTGCGATTGATGCAGTTGCCCTGAATAATGAGGTAGTACACATTACTGCCGCCCACACTGTCCTACAAAATATTACTAACCAGGAGATCTGTATAAGAGTGTTGTAATACAAGATCAGAATGCAAAAGCACAGGGGTTAATAAGACAGAAAGCAGATAGGAGATATACAGCAATATCTGTATAGCAGACACAACTGTAACGGACAGTGTTTATGTTGTAGCAGACACAGCCAAGGTCTGAATCCTGGGAGTGGATGTAGACTGCATACAGACTCATACCCCACACCTGTACAGATGAGGCCAGAATGTCCAGTATATGGGCCCATATCTGCTGCCTGTCCCCCTGTTAAGTCCTTGGGATGATCCCAGATGTTTAGCCAGCAAACAGGGAATACAAGTGATTGTCAAACATCTATGAGAACAAACCTGTCACTGTAGCAACCCCCAAAACTGTTAGGAGAGTAATATTTCAGGTATGTCCTATATACATTCCCATGTTGTCAAGCTGTGACCAGAGTGTGTACATTAACAGAGTTAGATGTATGTGCATAAAACTAATGTGTAATCTGGAAGTTTATGTGGCAACAGTCAGGTAGTGCTAACAAACATTGCTCCCACAGGTACGTCGGATATGAACACTGTTATGAGAAATAAAGACCATTATAACCTGTACTGGTACTGTTCACTCTGGTATTGTAGGGAATTGTGAGTGTTGCAGTTTCTCTGAATAATAAAGTATCACTGATCACTGTCACCCACACTGTGCTACATAATATAACTGTGTAGGAACGCCTGTATATGTGTGTGTCAGGTCACTAAAGGTGGAAGAGGGCAATATTCTAGATATGTCCTGGCACACCAGCATGTGATTAACACATGGCCAGAGTCCATGCAGAAAGAGTTGGATAGCTATGTGCATAACATCAACCTGGAATCTGGGAGCATGTGTAGAAACAGTTCGTGTTAACAAACATTGCCTCCACAGGTATACCAGGTAAGAGGTGTATACTGCAGGTAAAATCAGTGCATGTGTAATGATGACGACATCCATATCACTGTCCAAACTAAGGCTATAGGGTAGTGTAGTAAGACTTGCAAGGTACAGATAACAGCACTGACTAGGAATGTAATGTGGACTACAGGAATATACTAGTTGTTAATTGACATCTTTCTCTCCCCCACCTTATCTCCAACAATAATCAACATACCTACCCCAACTGGTATGTAATGACACCTATGTTCTGATAATGTCCAATTGTATGATAAATATTTTAAATGGTTCCTATGCATGTGCTACATTGAATTATTCCAATATTAGTGGCATGGTGCCATCAGTGTACCTGCATGCTGTTCTTATTACCACTGTGGTCCCATATATGCATGTGTTCTGTTTGCTATGCAACTGTTCTGTATCTGGTGTCTGGGTTAATGGGAATATCTACACATGCTGTTATACCTAACCCTGGAATGTGTTGACTATTACTAGCCCATATATGATGATGATGAAATCTAAACACTATAGCATGCTTGGGAAGGCCGTTCCCAGTGGACCCACCTGTCCCACCTCACCTAGCCGTGGCACCAGCACCAGAATGTCTGGGGCCTCCCGGTCTGTTGGTCCTGCACCACCTTCAGGTGGAACCGTCTCAGGGGATGGGGCTCATGCCCCTTGGGAACTGATGCGGACAGGCACCTTTCACCCTTCACCAGGTCAGGGTCATGGTGTGTAGAGAGATCAACCAGCAGCTTGGTGATCTTCTACACCAGCTTGAGGGCTGCATGTTGCAACTAGACTATCAGTCTGGCTCTGTGACTCTGCCCCCAGCACAGCCACCATCAGGGCTGTGAAGGAGCGGTGGTGACTGCCCATGGATGGGGACCTCAGGTCCACTATTTCCACTAGTGGGCTCATGTGCTTCCGATTTCTCATCACCCCTCCATATCAAGGTGTTTACACCCGACATGTGTTATATACTGCCCCTGTATGCATCTTGTTTGTCTTGTCTGTTAACCTAAACAACCTACCTCCCCAAATATACCTACTACCCCTCCCCAACATCCCACTCTCACCTGAAAAAAAAAGGGCAATCTGTTCCCACAAAAAAATCTTGTCCCATACATAGCTGTTCATTTCACACATGTGCCCACTGGACACATGTAATCCAGTCTAATTGGCATCACAACTTATTATTGTTGTCCTCACCCCCTCCCTGGGGATTGAGTGTCCAAATCTACCTCCAATTTCAGTGTATATGCACAGCTGTTGCTGTAGAAGAAATGGGCAGCTATGGACCTTCCCTACACCCTTCTTGCACATCCCTGGCTAGTTTCCCTACTGTGTTTCCCTCTTTGTGCCACTTTCTTCACCACTTTCCTATCAACCCCTTTTTCTTTTCTTTTAAAGAAATTAGCGCAGGGGTAAGTAGGAGTAAGCACTTTTAAGCAGCAGTAATCGGGTTTAAGCCTGTTTGCATGGAGGTAAGCAATGTCTAAACTGGTTAAGTAACTTAAAAGCTGAGTATAAGAAACCGTAACCGGAAGTTAGCAGTCCTTACCTCCATGCAAACCCGCTTACAACTGCTCAGAAGTGCCTTAATCACTTTGTATCTAATGGCCCTTGTGCTGCCCAGGAACAAAATAAACAGCCTCTGCCAGGATCAAACCCAGGACCCTGCATACCACAGTCAAAGTGATTTACCACTAAGCCATGTCAGATATACATAACCCTGATGTATTCACAAAGATATCATCCAGCCCAGTCATTCAACAGTACAGAGAATGTATTCTAACATGTATGTGTGTGTATAAATATATTAATATGATGTATTCACAAAGATATCATCCAGCCCAGTCATTCAACAGTACAGAGAATGTATTCTAACATGTATGTGTGTGTATAAATATATTAATATCTAAACAGATACACCATATCTATATATGTGTATATATATATATATATATATATATATATATATATATATATATATATATGAACATATATGCATGCAAATGCCTATATCTATAGATATATATGTCTACATCTATATATCGAAATATATACAGCAAGTTATATATATGTGAGCAGATATATATAGCTATGTAGGAATATAAGGACATAGTTATATTTATGTAAGCAGATATATGTATTTATATAGGTATATATGGACATACATCTGTAGATAACAATGAGAAAATGACTAAAATATATATGTCCACATGCACCGTTAATGGGGTTGAGAGGCCCCAAACAATATACGTCTTGTACGAATAGGTATACACCCCCACAGCCAAACACGTCCACCCTGCAATACACTACCAAGTGTTGCAGATCCCATAACCAGGACCTGACATGACATGGGCACAAGATGTTAACAGTACTACATCCCACCTGTATGATGACAGGCTGGTATCGGTAACATATCATGCAGTACAGTATGGCTCCCATAGGAAATGTACAATGTGGAAGCTTAAACATGTGTGCCATTGACTACTGACAGACATCCTAAGGACATCATAGTACAGTACCACTGCTAGCACGTAATGCTCCTGTGGAGCAGAGATATTGACCAACATATGTGGACAGTCTGACACACTCTGGATAGTCCAGAGGTATACTCATAACCCTTTAGTGCAAGACATGTGGACCAATCCTGACAATTTGGATGTTAGTCATGTAGATGGGTATAACACGTGACTACTGGTATACATTTGCCCCCATAGGTTATTCATTCACACACCCCTGTCTGTCCTGCTACATAATAACCACTGGTACAGAGGTGCCATGACCACATACTACCCACTAGATACTGACATACATCTGTATAGCATCCCACTGCTCTGTCTGACATACATGACTGTTATGGTGGCCCGGTAGCAATACATCTGGCAAGTATCTCAACATCACATCTCACTATGTAAGTAGACTAGGCTGCTAGGCATGTAACAAAGCACTGTGCAGGGTACAGGCAGACTGGCTCAACACTGGCCTACATTTCCTATGGGGGAGTGCACATGTACCTGCGTATATAGGAGGCTCTACAGGCATGCCGCAGCACAGGGTTACATACACCTGTGTGACAGTGCTTAACCACAACCAATGTGAACACAGCCATCAGCCACATATGGTAAGCTAGCATAATATTACAGTATATGGACTATCTGTTTGACACCAACCTCATATGTGCCACTCACACAATAACCCTACATAAACTGTGCCGCTACACAGTGTGGTCCAATGCCTGTCTGTGGTATGGGACATGTGCGTGTATGGCCCTACAAACATGTAAGCTGATAGGGTAAAATACAGTGGAGCAGCATGTAACATCAGATAGAACAGGACCAAGAACAATGACATCTACCACAGTCTGTACACAGGCATATTAACAATACACAAACTGTCGACAATCACTGTAAGTACACAGACCTCAGTACTGTACACACAACCACAGAATGTCCAGGTTATGTCATCAAATATAACCCCTACTATACATAACATGTGTAGCAGTCTGGTATCTCACTGACTTGTTATCAGATATAATGTCACTAATTATGGTGTACAGCATATATGCACCCCTTACTGCATGACATATGTACAAGGTTTGACGGGGTTGTGGCTGGAGGCACATACACAGGGCCAATATTGACATGTTGCTGTGATAACCTCATACATTTACTGCTGTAACAGGGTTTGTTGCAACATATGTCCTATGAGGGATATGAAGTCAGTAACTGTCATAGTTGTCACCATCTACAGACTGCAATCCTCACACTACCTTCTGCAGTTCACAAGTAGGTGCTCTGTGAGTAACACATGAAGCAAAAGGCACCACACACTGCCCAGTCTGCAGATGACCCTACAGATGGAGGTTTCCTCATAAACATAGCACTGACATGGCAGGTATTAAAACATTTAGGACAGCCATATCCACACATCCACACACCCTGTTAAACCAACATTACTCCAAATGCAGTATAGCAGCACTTAGTCTGTAGTCAGGTCAGACACATCTCTATCCTGTGTGTTGGCCTGTTTCCACAGTGTATGTTGTTAGAGGTAAATCCCCAATCCATCTGAGATGCTTTTTGCCAAACAATAGACCAAGTTCCTGCTCACAGTGAATGAAAGGCCCAACACCAACAAGATGTTCCTAGATATTGGAGTGTGTTTCCATGCAATTGGCTATGGGAATGTTACCACAGCTGTTCCACATGCAATCAGCTAGAGGAGGGCTGCAATTCGTGCAGAGGCCATCAGCTGATCATGAGCATCACTTAAAATACACATGCTGCTGCCTATGCAAAGCAGGTGTAATTCTCCACATCCACCAGAGAGGGAATGAGAGAGGCAGACAGAGGCAATGAAAAATCAGGGAGGTGTGGGAAAATAAAACTTAAGCATGTTTGTGTCACACAACTGTAGTGCTATCACATGTTCATGCAGTTATTGGATGTGCCACATAGGTTACATGTTGAGGAGCCCTCAGAATGTATAAGTGATGGTGAGTGACGTGCAACAGGGATATGGTAGCTATGCAATAGGTGTAGTACACATGCCTGTCTGTATGAACAGGTGTCAGCGTCAACACAGCCACACCCTCGCAGGGACGCACACACATTAACAAACTCCGCAGGGCCAGGAATACAACTCATTACTAGTGGGATTGCCACAACACAGTACTGTGCAGGTATCACATGCACCACAGGGGTCATACGGAGGTTATATGGGCAAAGGGGTATGTGGAGGTGTCTGACATCAGACAGCATGCTTCAGTATAAACACAAATGCTGTGGACTGCAAGCACCTCACACCCAAATGAACGACGAACTTTCTGTAGATAAACTGTTTATTCAAAACAGTACTGTTAAGCGCTTTTCATCCCACCAAGTTGTGGGACTTCTTCAGACAACTGAAGCAAGATAACAGCTACATTTATGTCAGTTCGTTGGCACCAAAATACAAGCACCATGGCTAATTAAAAATGTAAAGTGATTAAAATTGCATAAAAAAACTTGTAGTGGTTCGAAACCCGGACCACATAACAACATGTTAAATAAAACATCAAGAAGTCATTTATACATTATATTATACATGACTTTAAAAAAACATTTATTTTATTGAAGTTAATATGCTAATATAGCAGCTCCTGTGTAATCACTTATCTTGAATTTGTGCATAAAAACATTGTAATGGTCCGAAACCCAGATCACATAACATATTAAATAAAACATCAGAAGGTCATTTATACGTTATATTATACATAATTTTAAGAGAAATGTATTTTATTGTAGTTAATACACTGATGTAGCAGCTCCTGTGTGATCGCATATCTTAAATTTGTGCATACATGAATCCTGTAAGCATGCGAGTTGTAAACACACATTTTATAAGGTGTATATGTATAAGAACTAATCATGTTGACAGAAAAGTACTATAAAGTGAAACTGGAGTTATGCACCGCATATGTATGAATACTGTGCACCAAAAGGAAAGCAAGGGATATAGAAAAGGGAAACAAGAAATAGAGTTAGAATGGGAGAAAGCGGCAATATTTATACTATTATGTATTTCTGTAGATAAAGATGTTATAAACATTACCATCTTACTACCATTGAAAGACAATATACAACACATATATTCATTCACAGAATTTTATTACTATTAATTACATACATAAATCTACATAGTAACTATACCATCTAAAATAAAGGTAGATGTATGACAAAGGCTCATAATGAAGCAAATTGACCTAACGACACAAGCTTTTAAGCTTCAATATTGGGTAAAGGGAACATATCTCATTTAATCCTGGCATAACTCTGGCATTGCAACAAATCTGCCAGAATAATTCCAAGATCTCTAATTGTGCTTGATGTGGTCCATCCCTACCATCTAAAAGAACAGTGTTTACTGCTCTGAATAAAAATGTGTGGTTAGGATTTAGTTTTCTGTCAGTTTTCCCAAAATAAAATGCGATGAAACACAGGTGAAACTTTTAGCATTAGGAATGTGACTTATGAAGTGAGACACAAATTTAATTGTCAGTCTAAAGGTGTAGTTTATTTAGCCCAGTGTCAACAATGCACCGCATTTTATTTTGGGAAAACTGACAGAAAACTATGTGAACGTGTCTATGAAAATCTGTATGCCATTAAGAAAAATAGACCAGACAATGCTTTAGCAAAACATATAGCAGAAAATCCTAACCACACATTTTTATTCAGAGCAGTAGATACTGTTCTTTTAGATGGTAGGGATGGACCACATCAAGTACAATTAGAGATTTTGGAATTATTCTGGCAGATTTGTTGCAATACCAGCGTTATGCCAGGATTAAATGAGATATGTTCCCTTTACCCAATATTGAAGCTTAAAAGCTTGTGTTGTTAGGTCAATTTGCTGCATTATGAGCCTTTGTCATACATCTACCTTTATTCTAGATGGTATAGTTACTATGTAGATTTATGTATGTAATTAATAATAATAACATTCTATGAATGAATATATTTTGTTGTATATTGTGTTTCAATGGTAGTAAGATGGTAATGTTATAACATCTTTATCTACAGAAATACATAATAGTATAAAAATTGCTGCTTTCTTCCATTCTAACCCTGTTTCTTGTTTCCCTTTTCAATATCCCTTGCTTTCCTTTTGGTGCACAGTATTCATATATATGCTGTGCATAACCCCAGTTTCACTTTATAATACTTGTCTGTCAACATGATTAGTTCTTATACATATACACCTTATAAAATGTGTGTTTACAACTCGTGTGCTTACAGGATTCATGTATGCACAAATTTAAGATAAGCGATCACACAGGAGCTGCTACATCAGTGTATTAACTGCAATAAAATACATTTCTCTTAAAGTTATGTATAATATAACATATAAATGACCTTTTGATGTTTTATTTAATATGTTGTTATGTGATCCGGGTTTCGGACCATTACAAGGTTTTTTATGCACAAATTCAAGATAAGCAATTACACAGGTGCTGCAATATTAGTATATTAACTTCAATAAAATACATTTTTTTAAAGTCATGTATAATACAATGTATAAATGACTTCTTGATGTTTTATTTAACATGTTGTTATGTGGTCCGGGTTTCGGACCACTACAAGGTTTTTTATGCACTTTTAATCATTTAAAATTTTTAATTAGCCACGGTGCTTGCATTTTGGCGCCAACGTACTGACTTAAATGTAGCTGTTGTCTTGTTTCAGTTGTCTGAAGAAGTCCCACAACTTGGTGGGACGAAAAGTGCTTAACAGTACTATTTTGAATAAACAGTTTATCTACAGAAAGTCCGTCGTTCGTTTGGGTGTGAGGTGCTTGCAGTCCACAGCATTTGTGTTTGCACTTAGTTTTCATCTGTTGCTATTTCCAGCATGCTTCACTATGCCAGTGGGGGTTGTAGTGAGTGTGAATGTGGTCATACGCATCATACAACACAGACACAGGTGCCAGTACTGACATGCATGGGTGCATTGCTTCACAGGTGTGTAGTGGTCGATGGTGCCAGACGGTTATACAAGGCTAGGTGATGGGTATAACTTGGCATCAGGCCACATGACAATGGACTGCATTGTGGCTCAGGGGTGTAGTGTCAGGATTTGTCCACACAGGTGGGTACTGTATTCACCATCCTGTCACCTGGGTGACTATTACATGTGGCCAATGCTGTGCATTGCTTGCCATGTATGTGTTCCTTAGTCCATGACATGGACGGTGGCTGGGATGTGCACACCTCCCACATGCATGTACAGTGACATGTGGCACTGTACCTGGGGTGTCTGGATCATGTTGTGTACACAGATTGTTATCATCAGATGTGCCAGTCCTGGCCTCATGTGGCAGAAACTGTTAATGGACAGCAGGTTGTCCCTGCACCTACATTGATAGCATGATACCAGTATTCCCTGGCATCACTGGCATTTGTTCATACAGGGCTTGTATTTTAGGCATGGTATGTCCTTTGTGGGTCACATTTGCTGGCACCACAGGTGTTGCAGGTGACCAGTGGGGAACAAGGGGGAGGTGCACTGTCGGCATGTACATGCCTATTGGACTGATGGACAGGGTGCCATGCCCTCTGTAGCCCACTGCAATCACACTATGGTTACGATCAGTGGCAATATGCAGGGTACTATCAACATAGCGGGTGTTGCCTAGGCAAGTGTGTGTGAGACATGGGTTGAGAGTGTTCCCTGGGTAATACAAGGGTTGCTAACATAGTTCAGCTGGCATTGATGCCACATGTAGGGGTATGGATTTGCAACCCAGTGTCTCAGCTATTTCACATCTGTTATCACTGTATAGCAGACATTGTGATATATACTAGGGCCACCATACAAGAAATTTGCAAAACCAGCTCCATATTGCATCCAGTTGTTGCACACTCACAACCACCTCCACACAGGATATGAATGGCAAACACAGACACACACTTGTCATGTCTGAGATTAGAACTCCTACCTAACTCTGCTACTCAATGCCAGAATTCTAAACCTCAAAATGCATGAACTCGAGGCACTCCTCAGTGTGGAGAAAATTGATATCTGTGCAGTAACAGAAACCTGGTTTAAGGCTCCAGAGAGCACCCCAGCACTACCAGGCTATAACTCATACCAGACTTTTCAGCCACAGAACCTGAACCGAAACACAAAAGGCGGGGGTGTATCCATATTCATCAAGGATACCCACACCTACAGGTTAGTGATGCAACATGATGCCTCAGAGATCATCCATGTGCAACTAACAATGGGCACAACTGTAATTCAAATTGAAGCTTGCTACAGATCATCCACCATGACCCAGGACCCCCATTCTGCACTTCTGGAGACACTGGAAAATATGAAGGTCCTGCCAAACACCCTAATATTGGGTGATTTCAATTACCCAAACATTAACTGGGAGAACTACTCAAGTACTAACTCCCTTGCCCAATGCTTCCTAGAATTTATAAACTTGATGGCCATGGATCAACTGGTCAACACCCCCACCAGAGGTGACAAGATATTGGACTTGGTCATCACCAACATGGGCGACTGGTGTTCCACACCGGAAATCAACCTCTCGCTGGTTAGATCAGACCATAGACTAATCACTCTGGATATCCACATTCTACCCCCACCCCCAATCAAGGAAAGCACCATGAAAAACTTTTCAAAAGCAAACTTCACATTACTTAAGACGAGGTGGAAAGGTTCACATCCCCCATGCTAAAGGACAATGCTGTACAAGTGGCTGAATCCTTTACAAAGGCCATTATGAGCACCTGCAAGAATGCATGGATCATGCTATCTCAAGCAAAACCAAGACTCACTCCTCTAAGAAAAGGAAACCAGTCTGGTAGACCCCTGCCATAAACAAGCTATACAATAGAAGGAGGAAACTAGTACAGAAAAGAGTAAAATCCCAAGAAGAAAAGACATCCCTGATCAGTATCAGCAAGAAACTACGATCCCTCATAAAATCATCCAAGGCTAGCTTCAAAAGAAAACTTGCCAAGGACTCCAAAGATAACCACAATGCGTTCTTTACCTATGTCAAAAACCTAAGTGGAAACTCTCAGATCTTCTCTGAGTTAGTGCAGAATGGCACAAAGTACATTGAACTGACTGATATTGCCAACATTCTGGCAGACAGGGTTAGTGCAAACTTCACCCCCCCTCTCACCCCCTAAAGGGCCCATAACCATACCAGAAGAATGTAGAGCCTGGCAATCACTGACACACAGGTTAAAACAGTCCTATCCAAAGCCAAAAACACAGCTTCAATGGGACCAGATGGTGTCCCAGGTTGTGTCTTACATGAGCTCCAAAATGAACTAACCCCTCACCTAAACACACTGTTCAAACTCAGACTCTCTACAGGCTACGTACCCATAGAGTGGCACACAGCAACAGTTATCCTGCTCCACAAAAGTGAAGCCACAGTGGACCCCAGGAACTATCGCCCTATAAGCCTGACTAGCCTGGTCAGGAAGGCTATGGAGCACATCATTATGGAACTCATTAACAGAGAAATTGGGAACCTCCAAATATTGGACCCTACCCAGTTTGGTTTTGTTAAGGGCAGATCATGCCTCCTAAACCTGGTGGACTTCTTTGAGACAGTTACCAAGGCTTTAGATGAGAGGAAGTAAGTCCACACAGCCTACCTAGACCTTGCAAAGGTTTTTGACACCATTCCCCATTCTGGTATTATAGACAAGCTCACCAGCCTGAACATAAACCCCTACATCACGAGATGGGTTGACAATTGGCTCATGGATAGAACCCACACAGTGAGAGTTGCAGGCTGTAGGTCCGACTCTAAACCTGTTACAAGTGGCATCCTCCCAGGCTCAGTCCTGGGACCCCTCCTGTTCGGTATATACTTCACAGAGGTACAGGCAAGCACAGGAGGACTACGGCTGACCAAGTTCGCAGACGACTGCAAACTGGGGGCCATAATTGTTTCTCTGGCTGATACAGACATCCTCCAGATGGGTCTCACTGAGATGAATACCTGGTGTCAAAATCATGGCCTTAAGCTAAATGCCAAAAATTGCATAGTCATCCCCTTTGGAAAAAACAAAGTACCCATGAACTACCACATATGTGGTAGTCCCCTAAATACAGAAAATGTAATAAGGGATCTGGGGACCCAAATAGATAATAATCTCTCCTTTGATAATCATATTGCCAAAGTGGTTAGAAAATCCTTCTGTGTGGCCCACCTTATCACAAAAGGGTTTGCATCTAGAACAAAAGAGGTTATTGTGCCCCTCTACTCATCACTCATCAGACCCATCATAGAGTACAATGCCCCATTTGGGATGTACCTTACAAGACACCTGCAACAGTGGGAAAGACCACAAAAGTACTTCACCAAGAGGATTACTGGCCTCAAACAGATGCCCTATGCAGCCCGACTGAAGAAACTCCAGCTGAACTCGGTTGCATACCGCTTACTCAGAGGTGATCTCTGCCTGACATACAAGGCCATGTCCAACCCAGAATTGATGGACATGCTCCACCTAAAAAAAAAAAAAAAAAAAACAAATCCCCGAGGGCCACATGCTCTACAGATCTAAACCTCACCACAATGATAAATAGGACAGTACTGACATGCTATACATACAATATGGATCGATTCCTGTCCCAGAGACTCCCCATGCTTTATAACAGGATTCCAATATACATTAGGCAGGGCCCCTCACTAACACTCTTCAAGAGAAACCTTGATGAGTGGATGGGAAACAGAAAATTTACCCCAGAGATCACTGCAGTGCCTCTGCTGGACAGAGGCACAGGGAACTAATGGCTCTTCTGGACAGAGGCACAGAGAACTAATCTAAGGGGATGGCAAAAGCCAATAAATTCTGGCTAATCTTATAGATGCCCTTGGGCAGATAGCCTATTATTTACCTATGAACCTATAACTAGTATATTAAACTACAGCAGTATGCAGTTATAGGACGTGCCATGGAGATTACTGGAGTACTCCTTCCCCAAAGGTGTATTTCACAGTGAATGACATCAGCAGGATTGCCGAAGTAGGGCATTTGAATTGTGCTGAGTGTGACTAGCCTAAAATGCATTGCTCCCTGCACAGACATAGACACACACAAAACACCCATAGCTGCCATGCGTGGAAATAGAACCTTTACCAGACTAATATATCACACTACAGCATGATGCTGTTATAGGATACACCACGGGATTGCTGGGGAGCTCCTTCCCCAAAGGTGTATTTCACAGTGAATGACATCAGCAGAAATGTACTTTTTGAGGAAGTTATTTATTGATAGAGGATATCCAGAAGACTTAGTGCAGGATGTCACCATGTATATTATTCAGGAATGGGGGAAAAAATATACCCCAGTGCTGGGCGTAGGTCCATCTAAAGTACATAAAAACATAATAGCCAGTGATTCCAATATGGTACAAGATGGTCATAACTTCCAAAGAGCATGTATTGTAAAGTATGGTAAACAGGCCAGCCAAATTAAACAGATTATTGACAAAAATTGGAATATAATTACCAGTGATGAAGGCATCAGTGACAAATTGGGATCAAGGCCATTATATGTATATAAAACTGATTATAATCTTAAGAGAATACTTGAAACCAGGACCAACAATATGAATAAACAGATACATTCAGGAAAGGGTGGAACCACTAAATGTGGTCATTGTAACCAGTGTAGCAGTGTTATAGTCAAAGAGAGCGTGGTACTTGATAATATTTTAAGAAGTAAGATATACTTTAGTAAAGGGAATTGCCCATCACAGCACCTGATTTACTTAGCAATATGTTCTTCCTGCCATTCTTTCTATGTGGGTAAAACGGACAGGAGATTAAAAGATAGAATATACGATCATTTATATTGCATACGCAAAAAAGATACCAATAATGCCTTGTACAGGCATATAAATAGTAACTCAGACTGTGATGGGTTTTTGTTTGGCATTTTAGAAGTGGTAAAAATGAATCCTAGGGGGGGTGATATCAAGGCTCTTGTGTCAGAGAAAGAAATAAAGTGGCAAATTAGGTTAAATGCAGCAACACCCCCAGGATTAAATGAATGTATACCCACTAAACCTCTTTTAAGAAATTAATTGTATGAAATGAACGTCTATATTAAATACTTAGTATATGTATATTTTATATCATAAGGTACATAGAACATGTTACACAATAAGTTATGAATCTTATAAACTAATATAGTGACATTAGGGTATTGAAATGTAATTTTATATGAAGTTTTTAATCAAATATATTAATATTTTAGTATATGAAGGTTGGTTTTAATTTTTATAAAAATATGTGCAATAGTTAATTATCTTTATGAATTAATTAATGTTTTATGAATTAATGAAATGGTTTCAAGAACTTTGAAATATAGAAAGCAACACATGCAGTTTTTTAATATTTTTTTCTATTTATTATCAATGTGGAACTATTTTGTTTAGGAATACATGAATGCACTACAAGATATACCTGTGACTTTAAGCTAATTGCATACTTAATTAATTGATTGTTAGTTTTTGGCAGTTATTTTTGTATATATAGGCTATTGTTAGGTGAAATTACTGTTCTGATGAAGTCTACGATGTGTAGATGAAAGCGCTAAACCAGTGATTATTTTTGTGGATGAATAAAAGAAATTGAATACTGGATCGTGACTATTTTACTAGAACTTTTTTTGTGCTTGTTGGACTACTGAGTTGCTGTGAGTTCTAGTTTTGGTCTTTTTTAGACATCAGCAGGATTGTCAAAGTAGGGCATTTGAATTGTACCGAGTGTGACTAACCTAAAATGCATTGCTCCCTACACAGGCATAGACACACACAAAACATCCACAACTGCCATGTGTGAGAATAGAACCCCATACCAGACTTCTATATCACACTACAGCATGATGCTATTATAGGACACAACATGGGAATTGCTGGAGTGCTCCTTCACCAAAGGTGTATTTCACAGTGAATGACATAAGCAGGATTGCCAAAGTAGGGCATTTGAATTGTAGTGAGTGTCACTAGCCTAAAATGTATTGCTCCCTACACAAACATCGAAATACACACACCAGATCCACAACTGCCATGTGTGGGGATAGACCCCCTGAAAGGATTCTATATTACACTACAGCATGATGCTGTTATAGGATGCACCATGGAGATTACTGGAGTGCCCATTCCTCAAAGGTGTATTTCACAGTGAATGACATCAGCAGGATTGCCAAAGTAGGGCATTTGAATTGTAGTGAGTGTGACTAGCCTAAAATGCATTGCTCTCTCTACACACACACACACACAAAACTGCCATGTCTGGGATTACAGCTCCTACCTAACTATTCTATCACACTACAGCAATGCACAGTAATAGGACGTGCTATGGATATTACTGGGCTACAACCTTCCCAGAGGTGTATTTCTAGGTGGATGACATCAGCAGGATTGCCAAAGTAGGGCATTTGAATTGTAGTGACTGTGACTAGCCTAAAATGCATTGCTCTCTACACACACACACACACACACACACACACAAAACTGCCATGTCTGGGATTAGAACTCCTACCTAACTAATTTATCACACTACAACAGTATGCAGTTATAGGAAGTGCTACAGAGATTACTGGGCTGCAACCTTCCTAGAGGTGTATTTCTAGGTGGATGACATCAGCAGCCTTGCCAAAGTAGAGTATTTGAATTGTATGGAGTGTGACTACTCTAAAAAGCATTGCTGTCTACACAGACAGAGTCAGACAGACACACACACACACTTGCCAAGTCTGGGATTAGAACTCCTACCTAATTTATCACACTACAGCAGTGCACAGTTATAGGACACGTTATGGAGATTACTGAGTTACAACCTTCCCAGAGGTGTATTTCTAGGTGGATGACATCAGCAGCCTTGCCAAAGTTGAGCATTTGAATTGTAGGGAGTGTGACTACCTTAAAAAGCATTGCTCTCTACACAGACAGAGTTGGACAGACACACACACACACACACACACACACACACACACACACACACACACACACACACACACTTGAAAAAGTCTGGGATTAGAACTCCTACCTATCTAGGTTATCACACTACAGCAGTATGCAGTTATATGATGTGCTATGGAGATTACTGGGCTACAACCTTCCCAGAGGTGTATTTCTAGGTGGATGACATCAGCAACCTTGCCAAAGTAGAGTATTTGAATTGTAGGGAGTGTGACTACCCTAAAAATCATTGTTCTGTACACAGACAGACAGACAGACAGACACACACACACACACACACACACACACACACACACACACACACACACACACACACACACTTGCCATGTCTGGGATTCAAACTCCTACCTAACTAGTTTATCACACTACAGCAGTAAGCAGTTATGTGACGCACCAAGGAGATTACTTGGCTACAACTCTCACAAAGGTGTATTTCACAGTGGATGACCTCAGCAGGCTTGTTATACTAGGGATATAGGGGGCAGTGTGTGTGCATGGGCTATAACCCATTCATTTAGAGGTTGACACACCACATGCGGGCACACACAGGGTCATATTTCACAGGTTCGTGTATACAGCTGTTAGATAACTACTTCCTTGTACAGTCATGTTGCACAGTTAGCACGTGCACCACATGCTGACAGATACCAGTGGCTAGTCTCTACAGTGAGTGACATCTGATCCTCATGTGGTTGTGGCCCTTTGGCTGTGTGCTGGGTGGGACAAGCCTGGATGGCTCCTTGTCACAGTCACCCTCTTCCACACATCTATGTACATCTACCTTTGGCTTATTATAATGTGTTGTCCTTAGATATATGTCTGTATTCCTATCCAGTGTGTGTGTGTGTGTGTGTGCAAAGCATGTGTGGTGCATACTGAGGAGTGTTTGCACTAACATCTGTGACTGCCAGATATGTCTGGTCCACTGGTGTTTGCAGACATGGCCTTCATATATTTAAGTGTTTGAGCATGCCCAGTATGACCTTTCAGTATGCTGTTGTCTGACATTGCCTTCATTTCTCTGTGTGTGAGCATGCCCAGTATGGCCTTCTGTTTTGCATGTGTGTATTGATTCCAGGTAGTTTGTACTCCAGTGCAGACCTTTTGTATTGTACACCTACAGGTAGCAAACTATTTCTTCAGGGTATCCGTCGATCATTTGGCAATATGGGGACAAAGTGTGCAGGGGATAGTGTGTACTGTAGGTGATTGTGTCTGTGCTGCTTCAGCTACATGGTACTGCTGTTAGCAGAGCTATTTAGACATGTACTGTTATACAATGTGATGTTTTCTGTCCTCATGTACTGTCAGGTGGACATTCCTGCTCACAGTGATGTCTTGGGGGACAAGGGTGCCTGCAGCTGTGTGCGGTATTGTGGCAGATGTCTACATATTCATTGGTAGGTTATGGCATCCTGATGGGGGAGCTGCAGACAATTGCAGTTGGATCTGTGTATTCAGTTCAGCACCTTGGTACAGTCCTGGCAGAGGACCCCATACTTGTACATCCATCAAAATGTCAGTATGGCCTTATATTGCAATGGAAATAACTCACAGCTGTGCAGATTCGCACAGGTTACCCAGAGGCAGGGGCCATGAGTCAGGACATTACCCCTATTGTGGTATTTGGGCAGGTATGTAGCCACCCATTTATGTGTTTATAGCCATGGATAGTGTGTGCACATGGCTTTGTGTCAGACCTTGTACATTTCTTGCTGCCCACGCTCCCACCCACCCCTGCTATTCTATCCTCTTCCTTACATTATGCATGCGTTGTCTGATACTTTACCTATGCTTATCAACCCATCACAGCTGTGTGTTGGTTTTGGTCCACAGTTTATGCAGTGGGACATGGTGGACATGTTACTGTGGTTTATCCACATGGCCTTGCATATGGCTTATGTGGAGTGTGCTGTGTTGTTATTTATTTGTCCATGAATTAACATGAATTGGCAGTTCGTGTGAGACACAGGCCCTTGGCAGAGGCCTGTGGGCCATTAGGTGTTGATGCGGGCCAGATGTGGCAGGCCATTGCATTCTGTCAGTCCTACAGTCTCAGACCGCCATACAGTATATTCCCCTGGGGTGACAGGGTAGGTGTGTTAGGTGTTCATGCTAATACCATCTATCAGGTGGTGTGAATGTTGGCAGGGAGCTACCTACAGCTAGGGACACACCTGCATGGGACACCTGCACTGCATGCTGCATTCTATCGCTATTGCCATATACAGGAGGGGGTCATATTGTACCCATTCCCCACAGCAGAGGTACAATCAGAGAGGAACCTGTGGGTGGTGTTTATGTGAGCTGGGTGCATGTGTGCTATGGGCACTACTTGCATCTGACACACAGATATGCATTGGGCATTCCAGTTATGCTTGTATGTGCAGGTACATCAGCTGGTTCCCAATACATCAGTCCTACCTCCTTTGTGATCTGTGAGTGTTTTGGCAGACAACACTGGTATCTCCTACTACAGGCCAGATAATGTGATGCATACCTGTATGCACTATTCCAAGGGTGTGTCCATTTCACAGTGACACAATATATACTGTATGTGTAGGGTACTTTCTCGTGTATACTGCTTGTATATCTAGTCCAACAGTCATGCCATGTCAGTCTTTCAAATGGTGACACATATTACCACCATACCATTACAATGGCTTACTGCTGGCTTGTGTTATACTGCTGGGCATTGTTGTTGGCACTGCTGTTGTGAGGACTAGTCCCTCTCATCAGCAGTAGTGGGCAATGGCTACTAGGTCTTACCTAAACAGGCATACTTACTGACCACTTTCATACAATATGAAACACACACCGACCTAACACACACATACCTGCATGTTGTGCAGATGCTGCAACCTATCCTGCTACCTTGGCCACCTCTGTGCATCTGTGCTCCACTGGTATTATACCTACACATACATGTTACTACATTTCTACATAGGGTTGTGGGGGGGGGCACACCTGACTGTTACGACGTGTGTACATCAGATTGGGTGGGGGCACACCAGACCATTACTACATTTCTAAATAGGTTGAGGGGGAAACACACCAGACTGTTACTACATTCCTGCACAGGGTTGTGGGAGGGGGACACACCTGACTGTTACCACGTTTCTATGCTGGGTTGGGGGAAGGCCACACCTGGCTCTTCCTACATTTCTACATAGGATTGTGGGGGTGCAGATGTGACTGTTTCTACATTACTACACAGGATTGGGGGGCACGCCTGCCTATTTCTACATTTATTCACAGGATTGGGGGGGCACACCTGACCTTTACTACAGTTCTATGCTGGTTTGGGGGAGGGGCACACCTGATTGTTTCTACATGTCTACATAGGAGTGGGGGAGCACATCTGACTGTTACTAAATTTTTACATAGGATTGTGGGGGGACACACCTGACTGTTTCTACATTTCTACACAGGATTGGGGGGAGGCACACCTGATTGTTACTACATTTCTACACAGGATGAGGGGGGGCACAGTTGCCTGTTACTACATTTCTACGGAGGATTGGGGGGCACACCTGACTGTTACTACATTTCTACATAGGATTGGGGGCACACCTTACTGTTTCTACATATCTACATAGAATGGGAGGAGGCACACCTGGCACATGCACACATTTGCTATGACTGTACTGGTATGTCAGGTACTCCATTTCATTCTGTATTCTAACCGATCATACTGACTACAGGCATATCAGTGTACTACAGGTCTTAGCTTTGGTTGCCCTACATATTAGTGTCTGACTTTCTACCCTTCAAAACTAACATCCTACTGCCTGACCTGCTGTAGTCTGTCTGTTTAGGCCTGGGGGGAGGTTACCCATAGGCATCATTCAGAAGCCATAGCACAGGCTCTGTTTGGGTTTGTCTACACCTGTCATGCTGGCTGAGACTGTTGTTGTGTATGTGAACCTCCCTGACTGGCATGTGTGAGTCATTTGGACACACATGTCTCCCAGCACATTTCCTGTAGTGGGATTTGTCATCCTGTGTAGTACTGGCTACTATGATGACTCCAGTATGTGTTACAGATGTCATGGTGCCACTATGGGTGTCTACTATTTGCTGCCATAAGATTCAGCCACCCAATTCCCTTGCATGCTCACATCCATACCAGAGATACAGGTAACAACACATTCTACTCCATTTGGCAATTGGTAGGTTGATTGATTTAACTTGTGGGTGTTCCAGGATTGAGTATGGTGCTGGAGGGCTGCCTATGTCAGATGCACATAGTACACTCCCTATACATGGTTGAGCACAGGTAGTGTCATGTTTGGCATCCCTTTTACTGTATCTGCAGGTCAGAGAGGTGTCATTCCCTGGGTCCCTACTGTGTCGGTGTATGTGCTATGCATTGTCTCTTTGCCACGGCCTCGGCACACTGGATGCGCCTCCATCTGCTTACTGGGGCAGGCTCAGGTTGTTCCTCATCTGAGTCACTCTGTGCCAGTGCATGCCTTGGCACTGGTGGGGGCGGTGTGGCCCTGCCCCATGCCATTCCTGCTGCAGCTGTTCCACAGGATCATATCGTGTACCATGGCACATACCATAACAATTTGGGTACATGTAGCTGGTGAGTACTGCAAGGCTCCACCGGATGTGTCCAGACACAGGAACCATAACTTGAGCATCCCAAACACATGCTCTATTGTAAGTCTGGTCTGTGTGTGTGCCTCATTATGGCGTTCTTGTTCAGGTGTGTGTGCATTTCTGATGGGTGTCATCAGCCATGGTTCCAGTGTGCAACCAGCATCCCCCACTAGTTGACCGTAGGGGATGTCCCCATTGGCAAATCTCTGGTACAACTGTGTCAGATGCCAAATGTGGGAATTGTGATAGCTTCCAGGGCAGCCAGGACACACATTCATTATAATGCCCTGGGCATCGCAGACGACCTGGCAGTTGATGGAGGGATGCCCCTGTGGTTGATGTAAGCACTACCCTGATCACTGGGTGGTGCTTTGATGCATATGTGCATGCAGTCTATAGTACCCACTACTTCAGGGTATTCTGCTATTTGGTGGAAGAGATGCATATTGCTGGCTAACACCTCACGGGTGTTGAGGAAATATATGTGCTCACCGGCATGTGCTGACATGGCATCCAGGAACTGGTGGAATACTCTGGATGCTGATGCCTCTGAGATCCCCATGATATCCCCAGTTGAGCTTTGGGAGGTACCTGTGGCTAGTATTTCTAGGCCTACACATACCTTGGTATCCACTGGGATGGGTTCCGCTTAGTCTTTTTGGTGTGTCAGGTGTGGCCTGCACAGCCAAATAATTTGCTGTAGAAGGTCCAAGTCTTCCCTATAGCGCTCCACTATCTCCAGCTCATGTAGCCCGTGGTAGGTTACCCTGGATCTGTACACTTTTCAACGTCTCCTCATTGTGGGTTGATTGGCAGCATTCACATCCTCAACACCCTCAGCCTCTTGCACATGTTCTATGTTGCCTGCTGCAGCCCCTCTCATTTTGTAGGTTTGTTTGTTAAACGTTCCCGGCTTGTATACACTGGTGGTGTAGAGTATGGGAAAAAACAGAGGGGAAGGTGTTTGCATAGTTTATAGTAGTGTTCTGGGCTGGGCTGGTTTGCTGCCTGTGTAATTGGCTGATTCTGATACATTTCACCTGCCAGCTATGCTAGTTCTCCTAGATTACCTTCCTCCTGCTGTTTTCCCTTCCCATTGCCTTCCTGTTTAAGCCCGGGGGAACGCCGCACAAACAGAGTGCTCAAATGTGCACAGCGCTGCTATTTCCTGGTTTAACCTTTTTTTTTTCTTCCTTTAAAACCTGGTGCACGGCTCGCACACCTGCTTAGGAAATGTAAAGAGTGCTAGACAGCCTCAGACACACACCCTTGCTTAGCTAGAAGCAAACCTGAGCCACATGGCTCCAATCTGCTGACAGTATGCCTACCACACCCCCCATGATGTCAGCTAACTCCTAGGCTAGCACCAAGCTATTTCTACTCTTACACTATTGGGACCTGACTAGCATGCTGCGGAAAACAGGAATTCACTATCATTGCCCTCACTTGCATAGGATTGCTTGCTAATGCATAGTTACATGTCTCACACTGAGCCTCCCCCCCCTTAGCAACTACTACTCACTGGCCATGTTGTCTTCTGCCTGCCATTGACTTGCACGGCAGAATAGTGATTTTAGTTAGAATGCCTATTTTAGGTTTATTTTCTTATCCCCCCATCCCATTTGCGCGCCACTGCCCTATGCTTAAACAGCCAAGATCGGCTAAAAAAAAAATAAAAGTTGATTTTTTAATTTTTTATGTTGTTTGCAATGCCAATGGCCTTATATTTGACCATTGGCATGCTTCCTGAGTGATATGCAGCCTTTATTTGGAGCTGTCACGGCTTCGTTTTTGATTTTGCAAAAATGTACTCGGTTACTAACCGAGTACATTTTTGCAGATTGCACTAGTCCTGCTTGGCCGGTTGCAAGCTTTCTGGATCACTAATTCACCTAATCTGCATAGATTTCTCCTGCAAATGGGGTAATTTGTATACAGGGGCTTAGTCCATGCAGGAGTAGTGCACGAGCACTCATGCACGCCCCTGCATCCTGTTCCTGGATCGCACGGCAGACATATTGCCTGCTAGAGCTCCTGCACTGATCATGCATGCCATGCAAGGCATACAGAATCTGGGGGATTTTCTTATACCTACATTAAGCCTACAATGCTACAATGAGTCCATAGTCTTACATCTCAATATTTTCCTTGTGACTTTATGCTGAAATGGCTCATTGGATTACTGTACTTTTTGAATTTAGGTGTTCACTCTCTCTCAGTTGTGGCCTTGTAATATAAATTTATAGTAAAAGCAAAGGATTATTAAGTCACATAATTAATATCGTTAAAAATTCTTTAAAAAAATGTTTCCTTTCAGTGCAGTTTGAAAAGAAACATGTTTGGCAATTTTACTATTTTTCCAAAATGTTTTATTCCAAAGACATGCGTCTGGAGCATTTCTTCCTGGGCCTGCACTGAAAATGGGCTCTGTCCTAGTCAGACTTTCCTGGTAAACAAATGTTAAATAAATAAATACATAAATACATTTGTTCCACCTCTGCAGTTTGCTTGCTTTCTGTTTACAAAGTACGCCTAGTCCTCCTTCTGCTGATTGTGTATGTCAGTCTTCTGTTCTCTGACAAATATACCAGTGCATTCAAACTGACGTAGCACCACTTTACATTCACCTTTCCCATGAAGGCTCACTTTAACATCATCTGCTTACTTCACAAGCTGCATATTGTCACTTGATAGAACACCTCAGAATAAAATTCACCTCCTTTGAGCATGTCCAGTCAATTGACCTAACATTTTCCAAGTTTTGTATTTAGTGAGAATGACATGTTAATTGTTTAAAACCTTTCAGAAAATGCAACAGTCAAGCCATTGATTATTCAGTCCATGAAAAAGTATGGTAAATCTTAGGAACAGAAAGATCTGTGTCAGTACAATTTGAAACCCATATTATGTTGGTAAGGAGTATGGTGTATTTTTCCTGAAGTCATTATTAAATGCAAAGAGTATGACATGGGAGAAGGGTGGGGGGGACTAGGGACAAATGATTCTTGATGTGGAACTTCTTCAGCCAAAAGGTGTGCTTAAGAATGTAGCGTTGCCATGGTGACTGATACATTCTCTGAACAGCTGCAACATCAGACTGCTGAAATAGATTAGTGAGCCAGGCCTGGGTAAAGAAGGTAGCATCTGGCCACTGGCTTCAGCTGCTGGAACAATAAGAATTTGTCTTGTCATATGCAGAACTGAAGGACAAGTGACTTATTTCTCCATGTCACGTTTGTGGAATTGCTGGATCCCAGCAGATGCCAGTTTCCAGGTTGTATTGCCTGGATGTGCTTCATACTGAAGCTTTTGAATGGACTCTCAAAACTGCCATAGTATAATTGTAAGAGTGATAGCTACAGAAGGAGACCCAGTGAATCTTTTCCTGTAGAGCAAAGAAAAGCATGCTGGAAAATGATTTCGTTTTAGGGAAGTCCCAGTGCTTATCTACAAATTGGCTAATCAAAGTCTAGCAGTTATTATTGAAGATCGATATGCATTCATTCATTGTAGGGCTTTCAACCTGGTGAGGTTGTTTGTATGAAAACTTGATGCATCCCTCATATGTTGGACATGCAGTTCTTATAGGGACAATGAATGCAGACGTTATAGTCCTCTGTTAATTGTATCATCTTTGTTCAGCTGTGGTGACACAAAAAGAAAATAAGTTATTTAGGCGTAATCATATATTTAAAAAGCATGCAAATCTCTAAAGAATTGTTGTATTAAACAGCAGAAATGAGAAACCATGTGACCCTCTGTAGTTAAACAAAACAGGAAAAGAAATGAAGAAAGAAAGAAGTGTACACTCGTGCCTAACATGCAGATAACTTCAACACATGATGTTAGTGGAGATATACAAAAAGAGGTATTGCCTTGAAAACTGCTGTGAGGTCCTGCCATCTGGTGAGAGAATTAATTTGCATTACCATCTGACTGTTAACTATTTGAAGTGCATGAAATTAATAAAAAACATTCTAATTAAGGCATGGGCTGGAAATTGCTATTTCTATCAAATTTATCAGCATGTAAAATTACAGATATTGTCCTAGAAATATCAGATAAAATTATGGGCATTTGATCATCTGGTTATGTGTTGGTTATTTGTATCCAAAAGCAGTTGGATGTTTGTAATGCATGTAACTTATTCTCGCTAGTAATAAAACCAGCATGTTATTTTAAGTTAGAAAGTATAGTTCAGAGTTATTGTATGCAACCTGTTTGGACACAATAACATATTTCTGTTTGCATTTAAATATTAAGAAAATTAGTTTAAAATGAATATTCAAATACTGAAGTGGTTGCAAGAGCCAAAAAGGAGAAAAGAAGTCCAAGCTTGGGGGTGAGAGATAATACCTACTTTATTTACAAAATACTAGGCAGATGTTACTTAGAGAGGAGGGAGACTAATCTGAGTGCAGCAGCATCCTTGGTACCTACTGGATGTGTTGCAGGCTAGGCCTACAGTCTTCCCTGCTCCTGCCGGTATGTCTGTTATACCAAGCCTGTGACAAGAGCACACGTCCACAAACCAGTGACACTTGGCTGCAGAGTAAGCTCTCAGAGTAGGCTTATACTAATGCATGCCTATTCATAGATAACACCTTTATGCACAGTCCCTCAGGGGCAGAAAGTGTCCAATCAGGCACTGTCAGCTGAGTTATAAAAATGTTTTTGTTATGTGTAGCCACCTATAAAATGCTAAGGAGGTATATCAGCTTACTAAAAATATTCATTAAGATTCTTTAGCATATGCATAATTTCGATATATTAAGTAAGTGGATATAGCTCCTTTGTTATTTGCCCTTGCTGTAACAATATAGATTATGCATTAGAGGAAAGTGGTAAGGTTCTGCTACATGCAGTGATGTGAATGGTTATGATTTTTAATGTTTGGATACTTGTGGTACAATGTGGCAAGCTACTTACATTTAACTCTGACTCACAAACAACATCAGAAGAAAAACTTTTTTTGAAAAACTAAAAGAATAAAAGATATGATAAGCCTATTCTCAGAAAGATTTATTGTGACATATCCTAACTGATTGGACTAGGTTAAAGTTAATGTACAGTAGGAAGAGAAATGCAGACAGACTGAGGGGATGACAGTGAGAGACAGGTCAGGTAACAAGGGATGGACCAGGTGAGGTAAATTTCATTACACATTTTTTAAACAAAAGAACCTTTTGGATATTATTATTTGATCAGTCTTCTCAAAGCTCCTAGGCTACACATGCCAATGAATCAGTAGGTATGCAGCTGAAAGCTCCAGTTCTTGTTTCCTGTGTGAATACTTCATCCACATCATGTATTCCACAGTGCTACACTGTACATAGGCTGCTATCTTACCCACAAGAGGCAATATTTGATTTATGACACCTTAGCTCATCTCAACTGAATACTCTAAAGGCACTGAGCACATTTATTAAAGACAACGAAAACTTGGGTCACAGCCTGTGCTACCAGTTATACATTTGAATAAATATAGCAAGGTCATAAAATATAAATTTCTCTACCTTCTTTAGGCTTTGTGATGCTCATTTACTTTCTGGTATCAAAGATGTTTCCTGTAACTGATGTGCAATTTTGGTATTTTAGTATTCAGAATAGTACACCCTTGTTCAACTACTGTGAGATGAGATATAGTGTTACCTATAGCCTAAAAAGCTAAGCACACCAAACAGACTCATTGAAGAAATTACCTCAATTCTGTATCGTTTTTCTTTGAGAAGCTGTCAGTCATCTATGAGATGTGTGAATATAGTGTAGAAAATTCAGTTTCAGGTTTCTGGCATCTGCAAAGATTAGTGCATGTTACAATGATTAAAGCAGTAACACTCCTGTCCGACTCACCATAAATACATTGTGATAAATTGCTAAAGGCAAAAGCTGATATGAAACACAAAAGAAGTGACTAGTATTTTAATCTAAAAATAAAATAATACCCTAACTTCATATCAGATAGTGTAAGGTGATGCCATTAAAAAAGCTTTTTTTTTAATTGTTTTATTTTAGTTTAGCTGTCTATCTTTACAACTAATGTTATCTGTAAAATATAAATAAAAGCATGGGTATAACAAACAAGAGAAATACATTAAGTAAAATATCAAATTTCACTACACTAGATCTGAAAAGTCGCTTTATATAAGTGGCTGCAGTAATGCAGAAGTGGAAGAGAAAAGGAAGATGCAGGTGTTTTAGTATGCCGCTCAAATGTTTGGTGCAATATATTTAAGAAGGCAGTAAGCAGTCTGTGATGCAGCAGTGTATTGCAGAAATAAACAAGTTAACAATTCAAAAAGCAGAAATGTGCAACACAAAGAAGAGGCTGTAATGTGATCATTTATACAGACTTACATGTAGATCTGTTGTTGTTGTGTCTTTCGGCTTTTCCCAGTTAGGGGTCGCCACAGTGGAACTCCGGTCCGCTAATGATTGGTAGTTGATTTTTACATGCCAAGTTACCAGCCCTGATGCACAACCTTCAATGAAGGTACGCCCATTCACGCATGTCTCCACGCAGAAGACGCTCTAGCTGAGAATCGAACCGGACAGCGTCTTACTGTGAGGCGACAACGCTACCGCAGCACCACCACCGCGGGTTACTTACATGTAGATCTGTACAGATGCTATATATGAGTGCACTCTCCTGTGTTAGTGTGGGTTTTCACCAGGTGCTCCAGTTTCTTCCCACATTTCAAAGATATGCCATAGGTGGATTGGGCACTCCCAACTGGATGTAAGTGTGAATGCAAATATGTGTGTGGTGTGGAAGAACAACCATCATAGGGCTAGCCACTCAGTGGTGTGACCACAGGCTCTAGATGATGGCCACTGTTGATGTGACATCACAACCCCATGTTCCAAAATGGGAATAAGGAGCTGTGGATGGATAGATGGACAGGGACAATTACATTCCAAGAGTTACCAAAACAAAAAAGTTGTTCCACAGTATTGCCACAGCAGAATGGCTGCATTACTGCTATAAAAACAAGATATGCACACCAGCTACATGTAGAGCAGCTCACACTGCATGAATCATTGTACTTCACAGTGGTACCACTCTTCATTTGAGTCCTACAACCATGTAAATGATTGGTATAAAGAGCTTGTAGGGGTTAAATATCACTGCACCTGATATATGTAAGTGTGTACTTCTTCATATAGAGTAATCCAATGACCCAAGGCGAAATCTTATCACTTAATCATGGAACACTTTAGCAACTCTTGCTTCACAACATAGAGGAACATATTTGCTCCCATGGCTGTTCTCATGACATTTAAAATCATCCTATTTAATTCTGACTACAGGTGATGATCCCATAATGAATGAGCATTTACCAACCAGTCAGAGATAATACACAATGCACCTTACTTGGGTGACTACTACTATCCTGTTGTCACTGGAGTAAATGGAAATGCAAACAACCTAAATGATAACATGCAAATTGCTACACTGTTCTATTGTACTAATACTACTGAATGTAGCATATGCATATGTGTGTGTGTGTATTTATGAAATACAGGCATGCCCTCAAAGCTGAACTCAGAGATACAAACTGTACTACAGTATTAGGACAAAGCACTGATATTCCCAGTAAATCTCTTCATATTAATAGGAAATACATTGATCAACACTGTGATTTCCTTATATTCATTCTTCCTGCATGAATATAATTTACTTCAGGGAAATACTAGAATGATCTTTATCTGCAACTTCTCAATGCTCAGATCCAGAATAGGAAAAAGACACAGAGCCTAGAAAGAATAGAAGCCACCAGATGACTGGAATGTATTAAATTTTGATATTTTACTTTCAGAACCATGCAACAAGGAAGAAAACGTGGTCATAAACCCTTACATTCACTTTCATAATCATTAAAAGATTCTATATTTTAATGATCAGTAAGAATCTCAGCTTTCTAACCTGACTAGCCGAAAATGGTTACCCATTTCAATATGCTCTATAGCATCCATTCTTATTTGCACCTAACAGTATGTAAAACTGTGCTGGCTTATTGTGCAGCATTATGTTGATAACTGTGCATTGTTCAGTAAAGGATGCTGCACATGTTAGCTCATTCTAATTTTCAGGGGGAGATTAGTGTTTCTCTCTCTACAGAGAACAGAGTTGCTGTTTAACAGCTGTTAGTATGTTGACTCAGGGTTTCATTCATAATGTGTTAGTTGGCTTTACTTTAGTCTAGTAGTTTATTATGTTACTACATAGTTTACGTTATTTCTGCTTTGAAGCTAATTGAAGCACTGTGACGTCAGTCATTTATCTTCTTTCCTTGATCTTCTTAATATAGCTTTAAGTTTTATAAGAACAGGTCAAGCTAAGGCCTGCTGTTATCTATGAATCTCATTTAACTTTGAATAATGGATTTAAGAAAGGGTATATAAATTTTATAGGTATAGGCATACCTAAAGCTGCTTTTTTTCTGGGAATTTCCCCTTCTCCCCTCTGCATACTGTGAAGTGAGTCCCCCAGTGCAAAGGCAGACATATACAACAAATGTCAATGAGGTATGTCTGCCATTTTGAATGATGTACTTGCCATGTACAGAAGAATCCTTTTATCTTTGACTTAAGACTAATAATTTCCACTATCTCCATCTGCACAACTTGTTCATGGACACTGTAAAACCTATCCTTTTCAGGGCTGTTTCTAAACCCTTCCTTCATAGAAAGCCTTCTTTAATAAGTCTCTAATTAGGCTGTTGGTTCACAGCTGAAGGGTTTTTAACTTTTCCTCACTGTTGTGCAATTAAAGAGTTCACACACACCACACACACACACACACACACACACACATTTTATATATATATATATATATATATATATATATATATATATATAGATGATATACTTTAAACACCATTTCAAAATACCTAAGACCACAATACCGAGAGGAAATGCCAAAACTGCATTATACTGAATGTTTACAGTTCTGAATGCTGAAATAACAAAACAACTATTAAAAAAGTGTTGTAAAAGTTTTTAGAGGTGTTATGTCTTTAAGATGCTGTATGTTGTAATAAAACAAAGAAAATGGCTGGTGGTAGATTGCAAGCTCCAGTAAGTGTTGAAGAGATGTATTTTACTGTAAAGTATGGGAAAGGTAAGTAAGTCTTACTCAAAGAAGGTTACAGAGATTCTGCTGCACTTTAGACATGCAGCAGTACAGTGCATTAAGGCATATTTGCCATTTTCTTTAGTGTAGTATGATTTTGGAGTTGATATATTTAATTAACAGGGCGTGTGGGGGCGTGCAGGAGTGCTTGCCCCCCTGCTTAAATGTAGAGTAGTAGATTGTCATTTGGTTTTATTTGTTGTTGCAGTTTTTTATGGTGGAGGGTGGGGTGTTTAGCTTTACTTGTTGTTTTCTGATGTTTTGGGTATCAGTGTTGTGAAATTTCAGGATATTGCACTTTCGGCATTTTCGTCTCGGTATTTTGGTCTTCGGTATTTTGGAATTTCAGTGTTTAAAAAGGAAATATATATATATATATATATATATATATATATATATATATGTGTGTGTGTGTGTGTGTGAGTCCTTTGCGAACTCACTTTTGCAAAAGTGCATTTTATCAAAAATGCACTTTCGCAAAAAAAACATGCAGTTTGCATGTAGATTTAGTTGTACATCAACATGTAGTCTTGATAGTACAACTAAGCAAACTGTTGCTTAGATGGCGGTACAGCGGGGATAAGGGAATATTCCTTTTTCCCACTGTAGTATGATCTTGGAGTGAGAATATTAAAGTAGGGGGTGAGGGGGGCACAGCCCCCCAGATGGGGAGTGTGGGGGGGGCTTGCCCCCTGCATAAACGTGAGTAGTGTTTTATTTGTTTAGGTTTTTTGGTGTGTTATTTTTTTTTTTGTAAAAGTGCATTTTCGATAAAATGCACTTTCGCAAAAGTGAGTTCGCTCATGTACGTTTCGCTGAAACGTACTTTTGATCTGTCAACATGGATCCATGTATATATATATATATATATATATATATATATATATATATATATATGTTGAGAGATACTTGTCCTGTGCACAACATGTTTTCCTTATTATGGTACTTTTGAGTTACATTTCATCAATGTCAAAAATCAGTGAACTGTAACTCATAGTACAGTGATTCACATAAACTTATGTAAAACATTTATTGTATTCTGTGCATTACCATAACCATGCAAGCATTAATTTGTACTTGTCTCTTATTACTCTTATTACAACCTGCAGTTAATCACATTAAAACAGTTTATATATATATATATATATATATATATATATATATATGTATATATATATATATATATATATATATATAAATATTTTCATCAATGTACTTACTGAGACATTTTCACTGTAACATATAATTTAAAGGGGGAGTGACAGCTGTTTATATTTGGTTAAAGATACACCCCAGGATTCATGAAGCTTGTGCCAGGTACAGGCGTAGCGTAGGCGGTATAATGCCAAACATGGCCGCAGAGCGATTCAGGTACGATCCAATTCCACGTGCACTACCGGCGTACGCCAGATCTGCGCAGCCCTTGGCTTAGGTATTCTAATCACCCCATGCGCAGTGCCGCTCCATGCATATAAAGGTACATAGCGATTCATGAAGTGGTGCAGGCGTAGCGTAAGCCCACAGAAATGTAATCCAAAAAACATGGTTTACATTTTTCCAAACAGAACATCGGAGCTATGAAAGCGGACCAGACTCATGTATTACAAAGTTAACATATGCCAATGGCTAAATATACAGCCAATGGCATAAGAAAAGATGGACAACAAACTAATGAAAAAATACTAATGCACTCAAACAAAAGCTTTCAGAGACAGACTCCAGTCCACAAAAAGGCAAGATGAATCCGTTTAATGAAGCGCTTTTCGTTGCCTATAATGAGGCAACTTCTTCAGATAAATTTCAATTAAGAAGCAGAATTTTATATGCTAATCTGGTCACATGATAAAAGAAACGTTATACCAATGTTACACAAAATAGTACTAGCAGTATGTAATTAAAAAACACATTAGAAATATTTAACTATTATTTATGCACTCGCCTAACTATGAATTATGAATTGACAAGGTGTTTACTCATAGTAGGCAAATTTACCAAGCTTTGTCTAAAAACACATAACACGTAATGGAGTACAGTTAAATCTAAAAGTGAATAAAAGTTAATAGTTAGACTTCGATATTAGAAACACATTCACAAAACTGGATGCTAATACAAACTAAAAGTAAAATACAAGTATATTGTCAGTTTAGTTTGTTCCAGTTTTTCACCAAATAATTTAAAATTAATATATATAAACTTCACAATTGATGAAATGACTTACTAGTAATAGATGCTAGGTAAATGTATTGAAAACCTATCTATCCAAGCTTTTAAGTTTTAAAAGACACACAATATTACAGTGTTCATTTAAGCCAGGCTCAAAAAATGCATTAGTTCTTATCTGCCATGACAGTTCGCGGTCTTCCAAGAGTAAGTTTAAAGGCCCTCCTCTAATATCATACTGGATTTGGTCAATTGCTCTAAATTTAAAACTATGACCTTCGTGAGATGTGACATGTTTGGCTAAAGCATTTTCTTCTTTGTTGTTAGCTATTGCATAAGTGTGTTCATATATTCTATCTCGTAGACGACGTTCTGTTTTGCCTATGTAGAATGCTTTGCACAATGTGCAAGAAGCTACATAGACAACTAGTTTGGAATTACAGTTTAACTTGTAGTTTGTGTTATATTGTTTGTCATTGATAGTGAATTTTGTACCTATACTAACAAATTTGCACATACTACAACAACCACACTTCACTAGTTCACATCCTTTGTCACAAAAAAGAGCCATAGTAAAAGGACAAATGATAAGAGCTGCTCGTATGACTTCTCTTTATAGTGACTTTATTACAGAATGTAATTTATTAGAAAATATATTCCAACAGAGGGGTTACCCATCGGACTTAATTAAGAACTTATTTAGTGGAGTCAATTTAAAAAGAGAGAATGGTTTTATTACCTCGATTCTAAATGCACATTAACTTTTGTGTAGTAATAGTTCACCTAACTTTAGTCTTTCTATAGATACAGTCAGCAACATTCAAAACATAACTGAAGTGAATAATGTTGAAACAACAGATAGTGGCGGAACTATGAGTTTTGAATGTAGTTTTACTACAACATTCAACTCAGATAGTTCTAATATGAGATATATATTATACAAAAACTGGGAACTATTTAAACACAACAAAAACTTGTCTACAAAATTCAGCGACTATCCTAAAATTATTTTTAGGGGAGGTACGAATCTAAAAAGTATCCTTGAATCGGGTAAAACAAAAGAATTTACTAAGAGAGTGAGTATGTACTCTTGTGGTTGTTGTAGTATGTGCAAATTTGTTAGTATAGGTACAAAATTCACTATCAATGACAAACAATATAACACAAACTACAAGTTAAACTGTAATTCCAAACTAGTTGTCTATGTAGCTTCTTGCACATTGTGCAAAGCATTCTACATAGGCAAAACAGAACGTCGTCTACGAGATAGAATATATGAACACACTTATGCAATAGCTAACAACAAAGAAGAAAATGCTTTAGCCAAACATGTCATGTCTCACGAAGGTCATAGTTTTAAATTTAGAGCAATTGACCAAATCCAGTATGATATTAGAGGAGGGCCTTTAAACTTACTCTTGGAAGACCGCGAACTGTCATGGCAGATAAGAACTAATGCATTTTTTGAGCCTGGCTTAAATGAACACTGTAATATTGTGTGTCTTTTAAAACTTAAAAGCTTGGATAGATAGGTTTTTAATACATTTACCTAGCATCTATTACTAGTAAGTCATTTCATCAATTGTGAAGTTTATATATATTAATTTTAAATTATTTGGTGAAAAACTGGAACAAACTAAACTGACAATATACTTGTATTTTACTTTTAGTTTGTATTAGCATCCAGTTTTGTGAATGTGTTTCTAATATCGAAGTCTAACTATTAACTTTTATTCACTTTTAGATTTAACTGTACTCCATTACGTATTATGTGTTTTTAGACAAAGCTTGGTAAATTTGCCTACTATGAGTAAACACCTTGTCAATTCATAATTCATAGTTAGGTGAGTGCATAAATAATAGTTAAATATTTCTAATGTGTTTTTAATTACATACTGCTAGTACTATTTTGTGTAACATTGGTATAACGTTTCTTTTATCATGTGACCAGATTAGCATATAAAATTGTGCTTCTTAATTGAAATTTATCTGAAGAAGTTGCCTCATTATAGGCGATGAAAAGCATTTCATTAAACTGATTCATCTTGCCTTTTTGTGGACTGGATTCTGTCTCTGAAAGCTTTTGTTTGAGTGCATAAGAAAAGATGCACAACACCTAAAAAACATTTAATGTCATGTCCACAGTAATACAAAGTAGAACAGCAGGGCATGTGTGTGCAAACAGGAACACAAAGAAAATATATACAAATGTCATAAAATTGCAATGTAATACAAATCATGATTTCACCATAATACTCAATGGTATGCATGGTACACCACAACCAAGCTGCAAGGGTTGCTAAGGGACTGTGACAGTGTTCAGCGCGGTAACTAGGAATTAGTAGTCAATGCCATGCAAATGAGGCAGGTAATAGTGAATCGCAAACATCCCGCTGGACTAAGGATGTACCATACGTCACAGCGCTAAAACACTGAAGAGTGGCTTGGAGGTATACATGAAATCAGCAGTGGGGTGTGCCACCGTAGCTGTAAGCACATTGGAGCAATGCAAATCCAGCCTGGCCATTGCTAAGCAAAGCCACAGGACAGGGGTGGGGAGGTAGGTATAGCATCGTTTAGCTGAGAGCAAATATGGTGCCCAAAAGTGCATGTGTATGGGGAGGAAAACGTGCCCGAAATCCGGTAAGCTGATGCACGCGCCGCGCACCATAGTTCAAACAGGAAGGTCAGGGGAAGAAAATAAGGAAATGCCGCAGTAGGGTAATTGGAGTACAACTGAGCAATTAATACCTATTAACTCACAATGGGCAATCGACAGCAGCTAACAAGTCTGCTCACAGAAACTTGCAAAATAGGATAGGGGAGGTGTTGGATTGCAATGAAAAGAGAACTGTCATAACAGAGCAAAGCAAACCTGCAGTAGACCGGCCATAGAACACATTACGCAAGATAAGCCAGGTGTAGGAAAGTACAAATGAAAGCAAGCTGCTGGATGCATGCCAGAAAATGGGAGGTGAAACGTTAAGAAATGTAAAGGGAAGGGCAAGAGGTAATCCACGGCAGCCAAATGTAATTCAACACCAAAGGTACCACAATAGTAGTTCCTGTCGTAAAACACATAAGATACCCTGTAGCTACGATCATACATACACACTCTATGACATCATCAGTGTTCACAGCACAATAGTATAAAGCATGAAAGCACCCCACACACACCTGTGTATTCCCAAACACTGCACCATAGGTGTAAACATACGGGGAACTGTTACAATGTACATGTTGGGAGGTGCCATAGCTGTGATTCATCACCATGTGTTAGAGACTGATGATGTTGTGAAGGATAATGCTGACAACCACTGCAGGTCCCAGAGGAGGAGAAGAGTGTTCAGACCAAGGGTGACCTACCAGGGGCTACATGATCTGGAGATAGTAGAGCATTACAGAGTGGACAGGGACATCTTACAGCAAATAGTTGAGCTGTGCCAGCCACGCCTGAGATCCAGAAACAACAGATGGGAACCCATCCCAGTGGACATGAAAGTATTTGTATGCTTGCAAATACTAGCCACAGGTACCTTTCAAAGGCCAACTGGAGATATAATGGGGATCTCACAGGCATCAGCATCCAGGGTACTACACCAGTTCCTGGATGCCATGTTACCACATGCCAATGAGCATATATACTTCCCCCGAACTCAGGAGGAGTTGGCCAGCAATATGCGTCTCTTCCACCATGTGGCACACTACCCGGAGGTACTGGGTGCGATAGACTGCACGCACATGCATATCAAGTCACCACCCGGTGAGCATAATAGGCGCTACATAAACCGCAAGGGATACCACTCCATCAACTTCTAGGTTGTGTGCAATGCCCAGGGCATTATCATGGATGTGTGTGCTGGCAGCCCTGGAAGCTACCATGACTCCCACATCTGGCATGCCTCACAGCTGTATCAGGTATTTGTCAGGGCAGACATCCCACATGGCCACCTTGTGGGGGATGCTGGCTATGCACTGGAGCCGTGGATGATGACTCCTATCAGAAATGCACACACATCCATGCCAGAACCCCATAATGAGGCACACGCACAAACCAGAGTCATCATAGAGCGTGTGTTCGGGATGCTGAAATCACGGTTCCGTTGCTTGGACATATCTGGTGGACCCTTGCAGTACTCTCCAGGCACGTGTGCCCACATCCTCATAGTATGTGCCATGCTACATAATATGATCCTGCGGAAACAGCTGCAGCAGGGACAAAATGGTGAAGGCCCTCACAGCCCACCACAATTGCCAAGGCCATCACAGGCACAGAGGGATTCAGGCCACGAACACCCTGTGCCAGCCCCAGTAGGCAGATGGAGGCATGCCCAATATGCCTATGCCTTGGCAAAGAGGGAACGTATAGCACATACTCTGACAGTGTAGGCGCCTACGGACTGACACACCTCTCCACCTGCACACACAGTAAAATGGATGGCACACACACACGACTGCCTGTAAATTGTAATGTATAGGTGGCCTACTGTGTGAATCCTACGTAGGCACCCCTCAACCATTGTACACACAACAGCTATTGGAACAAGGAATGTCAACACCCGAACAGTACACGCACCTATCAGCATATGTTGGTACTGTGTGTATAGGTTCCTAGGTACATCGGTAGGTACACGCCCGATTGTCAGAGGCCATTCATCAATCGAGGCAAACAGTGTCTACTGTCGTCACCACATCGAGTAACCAACTGTCGCTCAGTGAAGCCAATTGCGGGATCCAAGTGTGTAATCACTGTTCCCCACACACGCTGCATGGATTCCCTGGTACGTTAATGAGGGGCTCCATATAATATAATCATGGATATAATGGCGAAGCATGGGGAGTACCGATGACAGGTATCTGTCACCCCAGCATGCTCCACCTATGGTTGTGTGAAGGTGTAGCACATTATAGTGTGTGGCTCACTGTGACATACATACCCAATGTTGGAGCACATCCATTAAACATCACTTGGACATACCATTAATAGGTCTCATCCATATGTAAACTAACTGAGTTACCCATTTGATCGCAGTATGGAGTAACAGCCATAGTATAGTCCACATACAAAATGCCATAACACGTGTACAAATCCCAGATGCCAAAGTGGTAAATGCAGTGACTGTCGTGCATGCTCCTGGTCCCACATCCTGCAAGGGATGTAACGTAATCCCGAAGGCACGAATAATGCATGTTGGATGCAGGTCATCAGATCATGTTTAGCACGTTAGCTGGAATATGCATTGCCCAGTGCTGGTAAGCATCGTTTAAATATGACTATACGGATATGCGCAAAACAGAGCTAAGCTTCTCTGAATATCATGCAGATCACGGACAATGATGTCCAGAACAGGTGAAACCAGCATTATTCACCCCTGTACTAATACTGCCTGCTTTGAAGGGTAAAATGACAACTGCCAGGAGTAGAACACGCAATCATGTACACAATCACCTAACACTAAGCTACCCAATATGTACCAACGGCAGGTATGTAATGTGACAGGCTCAAACACAAATGTGCGGAGTCCAGGTAACAGTATACACTGACATGTATACAATGAAAGATATATTCTGCCTGTCACTCTCTCTGTCATAGATATATATATATATATATATTTATATATATATATATATATATATATATATATATATACATAATAGAGATAGAAAGGGTGACAGAGAGATATATGTTGATATATACGGATTCACCTATATCTGCAAATATGTAGATAGGTCAATGACATATACACAACCATGGAGGTACAAATAAATAGGATACTGCCAACTATGGAATGTGTCACATACCGACACGCTTAATCACGAGGCTGAAAGACCGAAAGAACATAGTACTGGAACACTAGAACCGCGTGTAATATTATCACGATATTAAGGGACATTTAGTTATCGCTGCTGGTGTTGCAATCCACGTAGGTACTGTGTTCAACTGTGTTTGTGATTGCCATAGTCTGTGTATGTGTGTGTCGAGGGTGACGTGTGCATTTCCATGGGACTGTAATGTGTGCATGTGTGTTTACATCGTGTGTCTTTTAGTGCTAACTCGGAGGTAGATCATTATGGTAGGTGTGGTTATAGCTGGCCATAGGCATATGGTTACCACCTGTCCCACTTTAAGAGGGACAGCCCCTCCCTGGGCGGTTGTGTCCTGACAAAAAATATTAAAAAGGGCAACTGTCCGAGATTGTAGGACATAATTATGTCCCATATATTATGTAATAGCTGCATTAAATAGTTATGCCTGTATCTAAAAAATGTAAATGTTACATGAAACATGATAAGTAGCTAAAGTGCTACAAGAATAAGTATGTATTCAGGATAAAAGTATGTTCTGTCCTGTGTACTGACCGTGGGTATGTGTCGGCCTGTAAACACCGATGTGTGTCCTGCAAATGTCCCACTATGGCCATTTGAAAAGGTGGCAACCCATGCCAAAGAGGTTCAGTCACCAACACAACTGCAATGAGAGCAAATATCTGTGACAGAAATACATGGGACAGCTGTCATTTAGTAACATTCCTTTACATATCGCTGTATTTCCGGAGGTATGGAAGTATCAACCTCACCTGCATACTATATAGAAACCAATTAACAACTGCCCAATGTATAAGCCTGTAACAACCATAGTTTCAGTCTACTAACTGATAGTTCTTCGATTAGGGAAGGAGCCCACACACCTATATGGAATAAGTAGAAATGCAGTCCCCACAAACCTGTATATGCTATGTACACCCACCTAAATCTCCCACACATGAAACAATAGCAATACAGACTGTAATAACATCACAAACATCCACTCACTCAATTACATCTGCAGAAGCATTAACATACCTTGTGAGAGACACATTTGTAAAGGCACCATGTGAAATCGTAGCTGTTGTATAATGGAACAGACGGTGATGTTACAGGTTTTGTTTGCAAAAGTCCCTTATCAGACGGTTGAGATGACAGGTACACTCACATGTAGAACCACATACTCTAGCCGTCACACACAATCCATGGGGGACATGAATCCAAAATATCCGTGTCTCTACAAATAGCAGTTGCAATTCCACACAACAAAACACATACAGGCCATCTTCCCCAAGGTAGGGCAAAAGGGCAACACCCAAGTGGAGAATTCAATTATACCCCACTGTTGCCATGTATTTGGCAAATGGAGTAGCTGCACAGCTGATGTGCATGTAATAATTTACTCAGGAACACCAATTGGCAGCAGGAAACCACATGTTACAGGTATTGACGTATATAAGGATGACTTGCCAGACATTCAAACCGTATGCTCATACCATAGAACCACTTAAACAGTAAAGGTGTAAGAAAGATATTTACGAAAGTTCGGAACGCTAACAAGGTATGTAGAACACTCAGTATGTTAGTGTATGTATAGCTTGTTTTGTATTAATTAAAAGTGTCTGCAATGCATAAAGTGGGAAAAGGTATTGTGTAGTGATGTCTTGCTGAGCATAGTAATGCTTGTAGAAATTGTGTGTCCTGCTGTGGGCCACAAAGTAAACATCACAGACATCACAAGGGATGCTGCATGAGGGCTTTAAACAGAACATTTCCACACCATCCGCCATCAGTGGTAGGGTATGTCCAACAAGTACGTGCCATAGCAGGGGATAGTATATGTTGATATACTGTCACAGTAGGCATGTGTATGGGCATATAACGACAATAACATGCCTAAGGTGGTCCTGCTGTGCAAGTATGCTTTGCATTATTGGATAATATGTAAAATATGTGTAATGTACAGTATTGTAGGTAGATATGTCAGATATTATACACAGCATAACAGTTATATCATGCAAACAAAAGGTATCGTCTATTGGCATGTACAATACACAATAACAGGATACATATGGCTTGTAGTCATGGGACACTGTAACAGCATGATAGCTAATCAAAATGGAAGAGCTACTCAATTAACCATACACAAAGTACATGTAATAGCTTCACAGGTTCATAGTGAGGTACTATGCTGTCTGGCAAGTCTATGTGTAAGCCCAACTACAGTGTTTACACCAGTGGCACCTCTCTAGGGTAGTGTCCTGTCTGTGAACAGCACAGCCATGTGCTACCTGCACCTCTGCACAGTACAGCCACTGCAGTGATCCCTGGCATACATGTGTGTCTCCCATCCGCCAAGTGAGGTATCTCATAAACAGTGCTACTGAGTGTCCCTGAGTGATGTACATAGGAATCATGTTCCAAAGCATGGTGAGTGTCTGGTTTGGGAATGTAACTCTCAAGAACATCCCACTCATCATTGCGTTTGTGCACATATCCATGAGCCATGTTGCTTTCAGTGGCTTTTGCTTATGTCGCTTATGTGGAGTATATCCATGAATATTGTTGTGGACATGGGCCCTGTATGTTCAGCAGAGGTCACCCCTGAGTATGCAGTATGCAAATGTGTACAGTCGTGTTGTCCATAATACTGTCACATATGTCAACCTTCAGAGCTCAATAATCCTCATGGTGTGTTAATGTTGTGGTATGTAAAGCCGTTGCTGTTCTGTAAGGTATACCCTAAACGAGGTGTTGTACCCTTGAATGTGTGTATACGTCAGGGGTTTAGAGGTACAATGGGTGCCTTTGTTCCAGCTACAAACCCAGTACAGATAAGGGTGGCCACGTAGAAGGATATCCACGCCACATTGGCAATATGGTTATCAAAGGAGTGGGTGCTACATATGTATGTACTAAGATCCCGTATAATGTCACATTTATGTAGGGGACTACCACCGATGTGATTGTCAGTGGGTGATTGGTGTAATCCAAAGGGGATGTTCATGCACCATGTGTCATGCAGCTTGAGGCCATGTTATCGACATCAGGTATCCATCACAGTGACACCCTTATGGAGGGAGTCTGTATCAGCTGTTGGATCAATCATGGTGCCTTGTATGCAGTTGTCTGGAAACCTAGTCAGGGAAAGTCCCTCTGTGCTAGCCTGTACCTCAGGAAAGCATATACCGAACATGAGGGGCCCTATGACTGAGGACTGTGGTATGCCAAGTGTAACTGAAATTCAGTAGGTACTACGGTATCCTACCCTCATTGTGTGGGTCCTGTCCGTGAGCCACTTTGCATAACATCCTGAGACGTAGGCGTCGATGTGCAGGTGGATGTGTATGTTGTCAATACCAGAATGGAGAACAGTGCTGAAAGCCAATGAGAGGACAATGTAGGCTGTGTGGACACCCTTACCATCATCAACTACCCTGGTAACTGTATCAAAGGAGTCCACCAGGTGTAGGAGCCATGGTCTGGCCCTAACAAGTCCAACCTGGGTGGCATCAAAGGTCTGGAGCCCACCAATGTCTCTGTGAATGACTTCCATGATGATGTGCTCCATAGCCTTGCAGAACAGTCCAGTCAGGCATATAGGGCAATAGTCCCTCTGGTTCATTGTGGCGCCACCTGTGTGGAGTGTGATAAATGTTGCTGTGTGCCATTCAGGGGCCACAATGTCTGATACAAGGCTATTAGTGAATCTGGTGGCCAAGTGGGGAGACATGTTGTTCTGAGGTTTGTGTAAATCACAGCCTGGGATGTTGGACGGTCACATGGAGTCTGTGTTCCAGGCCTTAGAGAGTGCAGGTTGGAACTGTGTAGTTGTGACCGCAGGGACCCCACAATGTTCCTGCATAGATTATGGCCCTGTTGGGAGTGAGAGAGAATAAAGTTAGCATTGAACCCATTCACCAGGATGTTGCCAACATCACTTGGTTCTGTAATGTTCCTGAGTAACTGTCGTATGTCTGAGCAGATGTGGGTATTGCCATCGACTACTGACATACCTCCATAATGCTTTGTGGTACACCCTGGAATGTGTCGCAGTAATGTTTACGTAGCTAGGTTTGGAGGATGTGATAAGGGATCCTGGAGCCCTACTGAGGCTGACCAGTGAGCTACTCCACCCATGGGATTGTACTCCACTTTGTAACAGCCTTCACCTTTTGTTGTACATTATGTCCATGGAACTGGACCCCCCAGAGTGGCGTCCATTATCTGGTGGTTACCATCATGGCTCTGTTTGAAATAGCATGATCCATGCAGTCGTGTAAGTGCTAATGAAGTTCACTGAGGTATGTTTCAACATTTGTATGTGCATTGTCCATCTGCATGGGTGTCATGACGTTTACTACTGCTGTCATAAGACATCTGTAGTAGGTGTTGTACTAATCTCGTACTGTGTATGCCGTGAAGGGTGTGGTGCCAGGATGTGGATAACAAGGGTGACTAGCATATGTTCGGAAACTACCAATGAGGGGATAACCACTGGTGTGGAGCACCAGTGACATGTTGGTAATGTCCATGTCTAGGCTATTGTTGGTCTTGGTGGTGGTGTGTATGGGTTGATCCAGCCGAGTGGAGGTTATGAATCCTGGACAGCACTGGCCTAATGTGTCAGTACATGAGTAGCTATCCCAGTTAAGTGTGGGGTAGTGTCAGTTGCACATCAGTAGTACCTGTCTGAACCCTACTGTCCAGTACACCAAGAAATGAGGGTCGGTAACCGTGGGGTATGTTGTTGAATCCATAGCATGTTACAATCTGTAGAGCAGTTCTGGCCACAGTTAGTTGCACGTGGATCACCTCTGATGCATTGTGCTAAGTAACCAGACAGGAGGTGTGTACAACATAGTGAAATATGGACACACCTCAGCCATGGGTGTTCCGGTCCAGGTTACATGACTGAAAGGTGTGGTCTGCGTATAACCTGTCAGTGCAGGTGTGCTCTGCAGAGCCTAGAGGCAGGTCCCAGTCACTGCAGAGATATTGAAGTGGTCCATTATAAGGAGTGCCATGCCTGCGTGCATCAGAGATGATGTCAAGCATTGAGTCACATGACCCCATGTTTTGCTTGCCTGTTCCCGTTCTGGTGGTGAATGTTATAGGAAACTGTGCAAGACAGGCAGTATAGGAGCAGCAAGAGCCTTACATGTTATCTGTACTCCCAGGGCTGACAGGAGCAGGTTATCTGTGCCAAAGCATCGTGTTTTGTAGACCATGTCATTCAAAGCGGACAGATACCAGATGCCTGTGGAATGACAGCAGAAGCATAGGCAACTGTTAAAGTGAAACAGTCAGTTGTAGTACAGTGGTATCTAGTCTGGATGAATGCAGAATGCTCCACAGGGCTTGGCCAACACCTTCTGGGCTACAAGACCAGAGGGCTGTTGCATGTCCCTGCACATGTAGTCTGAGAAGTTACATCTCAGGGCAGCCACACTAACATGGAGAATGACAGTCAAATTGTACCTGGTGAGGTGTGGCATGGGTGCATAAGTTATATTGCAGAAACAGTTACCCGACAGCTAGAGTTAAGCGACCATCGCCCTGTGTAGCCTGCTGAGTGGGACATCAGTGTGACCACCTACAGTCACCTATAACTGGTATGTTGGGTATGTTATAACACCCTACTGGCTGTAGTTGATGGGCACACATGAGTCTGTGGGCTATAAGTAATTGTTGTTGTGTTTGGTGATGGGGGTTGCCTCTGGTCCCTACACAGAGTATGGAGAGGTTCTGCAAATGTCGTACTCATACCATGTGTGGCCTGTGGTGGTGGAGATCTTGTGAGACTATGTGATGAGTGGGGTGTGTTGCAAATGTTATACATCCCCACATGAATGTCAGGTACAGTCTGGGTTGGTGAGAGCATTACCCCCAGCATGGCTACATATGTGCATCTCCCACAGGCTATAGTGTCATATGTTGGGAGGTGAGCATTGACTGTGTACATGAGACAATTGCTCTATTGCCACATGTTCACCATATTCATCATATAGACAGGCAATAGCACTGGTACTTGACAGTTGGACATGCCTGTATATTCAACCATGTCTCACGAGATATGTGAGTTACGTGTGTACAACAGCTGTTGTACTGTAAGCAAGCTGGAAATGTAAGGACAGACAGTGCACTTGTAAGAAATGAGTTGGAATGGGTGCTATAGTAATTAGTAGCTCATGAAGTCCTCACAAGTTCTGAACAAGTGCTGAGCATGAATATGCAATACAGATAGGGTGTTGGATAATATCAACCCACTGCATCCCACAAGTGGAGACGACAGTCATAATTGGAGGCACTGCACTATTACCCTGCTGAGTAGTTTCTGCAAGTCTATGAAACTTTATCAACATAGATGTTAGCAGTACAGAAGTAGATGACAGTACAGATGATTTCACACTGCATAGCATACCTGTGACAGATCATAGGACATCATCACCCATACCGTGTTCCAGCTACACTGAGTATACTAGATGTACCTTTGTATGTCACAGAAGTGTTCTACCAGTGGCCTGTTGACAGAATCAACACTACAAAAGGTGTCAGAGTGACATGTGCATATCACACCAGTGGCAGCTACAGTAAAACAAGGTTAATGTTTTGTACTCCCCCCTCATTGTAGCCCATACCACACAGACAAATGGGAGGCATCTGTGTATGTAAGGATGTGAATGGCCATGACCTAGGAGCAATAGCTGTCTCAGTGTTGTGGACAACATACAGAATGGGCTTTGTGGGTGAGGTGTGTGACATATGTGCACAATCTGACAGCTGATAATAGCATTGTCACCGCTAGTTGAATAACCCTGTACCCATTAACTACCACCTAGGCAGTGGTCAACATTATGGACACTGTGTAAGGGATGGTGCTGTGCAGTTCACCTCCCTGAGTTGCTGATATCTCCAGGCCTATTAGGTAGTCATACGAGGCACCCATGTCATGACAGAGTGCCATCCATGAGCATGGAGATCATTGGACAGGCATACTCAGCACTCGGGTGACCAGTATCGGATCACATATCACCTTTAAGGTGTATTGGCCATGCGTGGATGAGCGATACCAGCCTTCACAATCCTCACCTCCACTATGCAGCATGCTAGCTATTCACTCA